>NC_064640.1:396043062-396350979 GCF_023864345.2 Schistocerca serialis cubense
TCCGCCAATAGTACAAGCTGCTACCGAGAGGCACCGTGGAGAAGGGGCAGATGATTACCTGAAAATAATTAAAGTCCACGAAGATTACACCGAATATGAAGCCACAGTAGATGTAAATAAAGCTGATGATGAGGCCGTTTTGCCAAAAGAGGAGATTGAATTAAAATCCAAGCCTGACGACAATACAGAGGAAGAACTTAGTGCCTGTCTCAGAAAAGCTTTTATGTTAGAACCTGAAAGCGATCCGGAATGGTCGGATTCCGACAATAGTTCGGATGATGAAAGATACACAAATACAGATGAAAATGAATGTACTAACTTTCCCTATTGTGCAAAAGTAGCGTACTTAAGTGAATCTGATGTTGAGGAAGAGAGTAGTGGTGATTCTAGTGAAGATGAATTTTCAGGTGTAAAGGGAAATGAATATATTTTTACTGAAAGAGGGTATGAGAAAATCAGTGAAAATAAAGGGGATGCAGTTAATTGCGATATTGTACCTAACGATGACGACGTATCAAAACAAAATCCAGACGTTGAAACAGAACAAAGAAAGAAAGAGCCACCGGATGACTCAGTGTTTATTTTGCAAAGAGTTCAAGTAAGCAAAGACTTTGGACTCCAGAAACCGAAAAAGCCGCCAGATATAAATGGTTCACAGATCAGGAACGTATCTTGGGACGATGTCACAGTCGACCAAGGTGCGTTGTGGAAAAAACAGGAAGGGGCATGATTTAGAGTCTGGGGCAGATTTATATTGGACTTTGAGAACGCCATGAACACATTACATCATGAAACTACAGGATTTCCACCGGAAGAAATTTTGTTAGGCACAAGTAGTAAAAGTTTAATTGAAGAAAAACTAGAGTTTCCACCTTGTACAAGTTTGGGATTGGATCAAAAGAAAGAATTGGTGATAAAAAGGGCAAAGCAAAAAGCTGAATCTAGATCTAAAAGACACAATAAAAATTTAAAAGTTTCAAAATTTAAAATTGGAGATTATGTTCTTTTAAAAACCCACGAAAAGTCTAGTGAACTAAACCATGAAATTTCAAAATTTAAATATATTTATAATGGACCATATATAATACAGAATATTCCACACGACAATGCTTACTACCTGATCTACCCAAAATCCAAAAGACCTTTAGGTGTAAGAAATATTGTGGACCTGAAACTGTATGTTCCTAGGAACGAGTAAATGTGCTGTATCTTATGCTGAACCCAAGTTATTCTAAATGTATCTAATCTTTGTAAATGTCTGTATACCCTTGGAAGTGTGCTAATGTAGTTATGTGAGTTTCAGATTACCAATTGTACTGTAACTGTAAAAATGTATGGAGAAAAGGACTGAAAAGAAAGGATAAATGCTATCAGCCAGATAAAAGATGGGACTGTCAAAAATGAAAATGGGCAGTGTATGAACCATAATATGAAGGACTGCCAAATACCAATGAGGGCAGATAAATAATCGATGGAAAATTGTAAATGTGATCCAGGAGATGTGACAATATGAAGTGAAAAGGACTGCCCAAATCCGCATAATAGGCAGCAAATATGTGTAGTTAATTTTCTGAATATATGTGTGTATGTTTTGTTTAGTAAGTAAGAAAATGGACTGCTATTCAAAGCAAGCAGCGACAAATTATCTTATAGTGTATACAAAATATGCAATTGTTTTTGTAGTTAAATGATTGTATTCCAGAATTTTAAATTATTTCTTTGAGAAATTTAGAAAAAATGATTAAATTGCTATTTTAGTGATGTTATGATGGGAAGTTGGACTGCGCAAAAGGCACTTGAGTAAATGACAAGTAATTATTCTTGATGTGTTAAAAAAGTGTAAACCTATATACAGTGAGTAAAAGGAAATATGTAGTGTAAATCTTTTGGACAATTAAGTAAAGATTCAGAACCACTGTATAATTGTAAGATTTAGTGTTCCCATAAAATTTGGACTTAAGAAAATTTTCTGGAAACAGGGGCATGTGTAACGACAACTGTACATATAATAATTTTTTTCTTTATGAATTTAGATAAATTAATGTAAGCAATGTTTTGAACTTTTTTTTCAGTTCGTATCGTTATGTTAAAGAGACTGTGAGCAACTTTTGAAATGAATATTATTATTTATGTTAGATTTCAAATAATGTGGTAATCAAAGGAAAGTGTATTTAATGTTAAAACTATTGTAAGATGTGAAAATTGTAATTTATACACTTGGTCCATACGTAGGTAATGCATTAGGATATGTGTAGTAGAAAACCTGTGGTGAATACCCTACCTGTAGGGGAGCGGGAAAAGGTGGAGGCAGGCGAGGTGGGAAAACGCACACTGGCGCGGTTCGGCACAACGGAAGCAGTATTACAGTCAGAGGCGAGCAACAGTCGGAGTTGGGCATTGTTCGGAAGTACACGTACTGTACCGAGGAGGCTACCCAGGAAAAGTGGATTCCATTGAGCCTCGGATGAACCGATTCCAACGACTACTTGGCATGGCTATATTCTGAGGCACAAAGTTGGAAAGATAACGACGCTAAGAAGAAGGAAAGTGCCGCTGCAGTGAGAGCCTTAGCCGTGCTGGCATGTGTGCCGTGCTTCTCGCTATCTCGCTGCCCGCCATCCGCTGCACTGACTTGCACAGGTCAAACATTTATTTCATCTTTAGAAGTGTATCTGTGTGGACCAGTGTCGAAAATGTTTCTGACTGTTCAATAATAACGTGACTTTTACCAGCATTGCCTTAGCCGTGACTTATCCTGATCACTGACCTAGACAGGGTCCTTACCTTGTATTGTGCAACCCGAGTATCCTGAACTGAAAGTTTAATGTTAGTGTTAATGAAAATTATTGGCAGATTAATCTATGCCATAAAGGAGTCTAAAGTTCTGTGTGTTATTGCAAATGTTGGTAAAGAACAAAAGCATGACTAAATTGGAAGAGAGTTTTTTGAATTGAGTTAGCGTTGTTATTTAATTAATTTGAGACAGAAATAATGACAGTTAAATTATTCAGAAGTAAGACAAAAGAGTAGTTATCCATAGATTGATAATTTTGAGTGTTAATTTGCCTTCAGTACTTAATAGTTTCAGTTTAACGACCATAACAGTTTCAGGGTCCCCCCCCCTCCCTTCTCTTGTCCATTCTTTCAAACCTTGAAATGTGTTGATCAGATTTGACCAGTAAATCTAAGTCTATATTAATCCTAAGTGTATTAGTGCTTTTCCATCATTAATAGTGATATTGTGTGTGTACTTTCAAGATTGTCGATGCTAGGGCAATCTATGCCCGATTTCAGTCTGCTCAACATACAAAATGCAGTTCGTAGTAATCATTACTGTGTGGTGTTGTGTAATTTTAGCTCGTCCAAATTAATACAAAAGGAGAAAACTTTAGTTCAGTGGATTTTTTTTGGTTCCAAACTTTGCCATATAACGCAACGTTACTACGTGTAGTTATGCTTGTACATGCACCCACTTGTACAAGGAAAACCTCACTCATTGCCTAAGTAGGCTGGCGACCGAATTATTAATTATAGGTAGCATCTACTGTGTGTACTTCTTGTCCATGCGAACGAGTAATTATACTTTACATTTGCTTGATGCATCACTGTAGTTATTGACTGAGTATAAGTCCGATCTTGCTTCTATTAGGTACACACGGTCAACTAATGTACTAAAATCCTTGTTTATGAGGTGAAGCCCGTGAACTTATCGCAGTACAGGCTTTATAGAGCTAACGTACGTCCGAGCAGGGCGGTAGCGTTACAAGTGGTGGCCCGTACGTCCCTGTACTCATTTAAAGATTTGGCAGATTGTCTGTTGTTCGCATTACCTTTCTTCTTGTTGCGACAATCTCTCAAAACATGACCCTGCATCCTGCTATGATAACAGATTCGATTCTCTTTACAATTCTTATGCTTGTGACCCAGCTTATTGCATCTGTAGCACTGTACTGTTGTGTTGAAAACTCTATGCTCTTGTTTCTGCATCTCATTCGGTCGTCTTAGTGCTTCAATGAAACCACCAGCTGATTCTACTGGTTCCTGAAACGTTTTACATTGCAACAATCTAACAGCTTCGCTTACTTCCTCTCCGTGCGACCCATGAATGAATGTGTCCAAGGCTCTCTGGTCGGCTAAGAACAACTGAATTCGATTTTAATTTTCATCTTCTACTAACTCATACGTGTGAGCGTTGATGTTTCGAATTCTGTCGGCAATCTGCTTGATAGATTCATCTCATCACATTCGCAAACTGTGAAGCTGCTCTCTGTAAAATCTGATCGCATTTTTACGTTTAAATCTCTGAACAACAATCGTTCTAAACTCATTGTAATCTTCTGTTTTCAAGGACGTAGGCTCTCCGCTAATGAAATCTTGTGCTGCTCCCTGAATTCTTAATTTGGCAACCACTAGCTTATCAGCATCTGTCTATGATCCTAACAGGGCAGCACCTTTAAGTTTACGAAAAACACTTTCACATCATCTTCGCGTTTCCCGCTAAGCACTGGTACTGATGGCAATAATGAAAAATTCTTTATTGTAGTTGTACTTGTACTGCATGAACTATCATTTGACAAGTCTCTCGGAATGTTACACTTTCTTCTTTCTGCCTTTAACTGCCGAATCTCTTCTTGCAGTTCATTAATAACAGTTTGTAGATCAACAATGTTACTCTGACTGGATTGCGACATTTCGTCTAATTTAAGGCCAATGAGTCACTCAAATGTAAAACAAAAATCCATCACTGCCCTTCGTATTCAAGCAAAACTGGAGTAGACCAACCTGGATTTCAGCGTTGGACGTCTCTGCGTAGTCGGAAGATGTTCACGGTGCTGCTGCTCGAAGTTCACGTTGTACTGCGCCTCTTCAGGACTGTAGATTTTCCATAGTTATCCCACTTCTGACACCACTTCTATAAGGGGGTTAGTCTGTGTTGTTGCCCCGGATGATGATTACACGAATATTTTGTCAGGATTTGTCAGCGGTGGGTCCTTGAGGTGCAGCAGTACGCGAACACGAGAAGTAAGTTTAAACAGTTTTATTAACAAAGGCGGATTATAAAACACACACGCTATGCTCACCCATCATCACTGTGTCTGACATCCTAACACTGGCTAATTATGGTCGTATCAAAAGGCTCCATAGTGAGTTAAGAAAAGAGACATATTGGTGCCCGAGGCCGTGCTAGTTAATACTGCCCGCTGCAGACAAAAGCCAGTCGTGTACTCCCTGTCGCAGTGCAGCCAGACATGCATCTACTGACCAAGCGAATTGTCAGCATTCCAGATAGGCTGGCTGGCGAGCATATGTTAACATACCGCACAGCTGCGTGCAATCCGTAGACCTTTACACTTTGCTTTATTCCGCCTGTTTACAAATTCATGAAAAAAGTTGCTAGTGGTGTTATTGCAGATTACCCTTTTTGTAACCCATGCTGAGAGTTGTTTAGCAATTTTATTTACAGAAGAAAAATTCCATTTCATCAAGAATTACTCTGTCAGGTAACTTGCCATATTATGAAGTCAATGAAAATAACCATGTAATTACTTATGTCAGTGGTTGCTCCCTTTTTACGTATTGGTCACATCTCAGGGATATATGATTGAAAAAGATCTCCTGGACAAATGAACTGTTCATTAAATGTGTTAGTAGTTTCATTAATTCATTTCTGCATTCTTTAAGTAATATAACTGATAAGTCATCCCGGTCACCAGAAGTTTTTATTTTGAGTTTTGAGATTATTTTCATAACCTGGCATTCTGTTACATGCCTTAGGAAAAATAAATTCATTTTAACTGAGTTTATTTGCACTGGTGATTCATTAGTTTTTTCTATGCATGCCTTTCTAAAAATATGTATGAAGGCCTCAAATAGTGTCTTCAGTTCACTCACCAACATTCCATGTTCTCCTAGTGCTAAATAACTGCAACCTGAACACACACTATTTTCACTTTCTGTGTTTGCTATATTCCAGGCTATTTTATAAACATTACTGGATCACTATTTAGCATAATAAAGAAGGAAGGAAGTTTGGGGTTAATGTCTTGTCATCAATGAGGTCATTAGAGGCAGAGCATATGCTCAAATCATTATTCAAAGATGAAGAAGGAAATCGGCTATGCCCTTTCAAATGGACCATACTGGCATCTGCCTGGAGTGATTTAGGAACATCATGGAAAACCTAAATCGTGATGGCTGGACAGGGATTTGAACCAGTATCCTCCCAAATGTGAGTCCAGTGTGCTAACCACTGTTTCACCTTGCACCTTGTTGGCAAAATATGTATATTTATTGCGAAAGCCAACATTTCTTGATTTTAAGACCTTTATTCCAATTACTTGTTTCGACAGAAGGCCTTAAAGTCAAGCAATCTTGGCTTTCACAAAAAAATGTATATAAACAGAGATTGACTCAACAACACATGTTGGCATGATAGTGTATGTTCTTATCCTGATTTCGTAGTTTGTTAGGAAGTACTGGAATTTGATGTCCCTGAAAAGTACGTATAGGTCTTTGATACTGAGAAATGGATAGTCTGTTACTCACCATATAGAGGAGATGTCAAGCACCAAATAGGGCGGACCGGCCACAGCAGCTAGAGACCAGTGGTCATGTATGTGTAAACTGTGCTTGTCTGAATCTGTGTGTGTGTGTTGTGTGTGTGTGTGTGTGTGTGTGTGTGTGTGTGTGTGTGTGTGTGTGTGTGTGTGTGTGTGTGTTTCTGTATTTCGCAGGAAGGCCTTTTGACCAAAAGCTTCAATGTGCAGCAGTCTTTTCATTGTACTTGTCTGCAACTCAATGTCTCCTGTATATTGTGAGTAAAAAGCTATCCTCTTCACAACATTGTTATTCCAGCCTCGGCTTTCAATTGTTTGACATATTAATCTTTCACATTTTCTTTTAATTTATGAATTTTTGAATAATTTTAAGATTCTTTGTGTAATCTGATACACTTAGTTTTTAAACCTGTGGACACGCATGACTCTACTTCAATATTTCATAGAAATGGCCCCATTTTCATTAACATCACCTGATTTATATACCTGCTGCCAGTCTTCATGTGCAAGGTCCTCCTTAACCTTATCATGGCAAATTTTTCAAGTAAGCCACTGTGTGGTACTATTTTGTGGTCTGCATTAATCTCCATGAATTGGAGCTCTATGGTCCATAATATAGTTTTCAATACTTCTTGCCACTAATACCTTCCTATTTAAATTTGTAATAATATAGCCAATACAAGACTGTGAGTCAGATATTATTCTAGGTGATGAGTAATTTATATAGATATGTTTATAGCATTTTAATATATCAGAATATTTAAGGTAGTTTTCATTATAGCTTGAACAGCCTATTTTCATATATCTTATTACTATAATCTGTTTTTTGTTTTTTAGAAGTTTATCCTTAAGCTGTTCCAAAGTACAGAATATTTATCTGCATCACTATGAATAGGCTGACTCATACTGAATATCATTTCTAACATAAATGCCTTATGTTTCTTTCTACAATATATGCTCAGAGTTTTGTTATTATTTAACCTTAAACTATGAGTTTCTTTGGTCTTGCGTCCAAGTTCATTCATAATATATAAGTGTGGTTTACTTCCTCCTAAAAATTCATCACTTTGTTCTGTTTTATTAGTGATGTGGTGGACATTCTGAAACACTGATGATAAAACTTGTGCATAGTTACACCAGATCACATCCCTCTGTAAACTTCAACACTGTTCAACAATTTGATACTTCTGCTGGAATAGTCTACAAAATTCCACTGGTGTCCCTCGATGACTGAACACTCTCAAAAGACAGTTCATTTTAACTTATAATAGGTATTTTTCAGAGAATTGGTAATATTGGGTAAACATCTTCCATGTGCATTTGGTGGAATATCTTCATTGTGTAAATACTGAAAGCAGGTACTGACAGAGAGGGGAAATCCAAAATGTTATTGTCATTGTGCTACTGTGATTGTGTCCTGGTAGCTGTTTATGTTTCTCACTTGCCATGGCTGGATGTTTACTTCTATGATAGCAGGTAGCTAGGAAGACAGAAGCCTATAGCTTATCATCTCTGATGAAATTCTGCTCATAATTCACTATTTTGACTGCTTGATGGATTTTCTTTCTATAAATACTACGTTATCTGGCAAGCACATACAGGTTCTTAAAATCCATAACCTGATCACATTCTTCCAGGTGCTCCACAACCTCGTGATTTTACCTAGTGTCTTAAATGCTTGTGGCATTCATACTCTTTAAAGTGTTCTTTTACTGTCCCTCAAATTTTCCCAATGTATACTTTGCCATAACAACACGTCATTTCATATCTTCCTCCAGTGTAGAGATGGTCAGGGAAGCTCGCTGTAGGTAGGAAGAGCTATTTTATATTCCATTGTTGACTGAGAAACATGACACTTAAATCATTCTTCTGAAGGATTCTGCCTACGCAGTCAGTTGCTCTAGACACAAATGGTAATCTTACAGAAGATACAGCAGGTTATATTCATTCTTCTTGCCTGCATTATTATTATTACTGCTTCATTTGAATGGCCTATTTATGGAAAGGATATCATAGCCAATGGCCATCAATGTTTCCCTTAGAAAATTTAGCTCTGATTGCAAGCTCTAATTGTCACTTATGCAGAGTACACACAAAGATGAGTGTTCAAGAGCAGCTTGCTCCTAGAGTGGAAGGTGATACTCAGTGGTATCTAGATATTGAATTGAATCGAATTGAATTTTATTTGATCCTGTAGGATTACATGGAATATAGTGAATGTTCATGTGTTATAGGGCATGTCAAAAATACAGAAACCTTCATTATCACATACTTCCCAACTATTCTAACATCATTGATTATGATTAACAATATTTACAAATTTAATGTCAGCAGTATTCATCAACACTGTAAAATTCCTTTTCCACCAGATAATCTTTTAGGTTCTTAAAAACTTAGTGTCATGTACATTGTCATACAGTTTTTTAGGCAGACTTCTTAGTGATTTGATACCCAAATACTGGGGTCCTTTTTCAAGCATTGTCAGTTGCTGGGGTATGCTTCATACGTCATTCTTCCTCTGAGTCTTGTTGGTTTGTACACTAGCATTTGTAGTCCACTCTGCACTGTATTTTTTGACATATAGTATAGTTTTGTATATGTACAAGGAGGAAAAAGTTAAGATCCTTGGTCTTTTGAAACAGTTTCTGCATGTTTCAGAAGAATTTCTTTTTAATATGATTCTGACTGCTTTTTTTATGTGAACATCGTTTTTATTTCTTGAATGTTTGAGTTTCCCCACACTATCACTCTATACTGCAGGTATGGTTCAAAGAGTCCATGGTATACTGTGCACAGAAGCTGTTCGTCTGCTAGCTGCCTCCTTACAAATGTCGTGGAACTGAGTTTCTTACAGGCAGAATTAATATGTTGTTTTCATTTCAACTAGTTATCCATAGTAATACCAAAGAATCTAGTGAATTCTACTTCTTCTAATCTCGTTTCATTCACCTCTAAACCCATGTGCAAAGTTTTCTCTTTGTTTCTGAACAATGCATACATAGCCTTTTTTTAGGTTTGTAACAAGTCCATTTTCCAGGAGCCATTGAGCTGTGATGTTGCAGATATGTATGCTCTTTTCTCAGCTGTGCCACAGTGTGGTCACTGTGCAGCATTGTCATGTCATCTGCACAGAATATTCTCTTCAACACTTATGTCATTAATAAACAGATTAAATAGCACTGGCCCCATCACTGATCCCTGTGGCGCTCCATATTTGATGGTTTTTGTTTATGACTGATATGCATCCCATATTGACATATTTTTGCCTCCTGTTGCATAGGTATGATTGTATCCACTTCCCTGCTTGCCATCAAAAAGCATAGTTTTCCCATTTTATTATCAGTATTTCATGGTCAGTAGTGTTGAATAGTTTGGAGAGATCCAGGAGCATTGCAGATACAATTTATTTTTCATCTGAGGACTGTATAATGTATTCTGTGAGGATGGCAATTGCTGATTCCATAGATCTACTATTTCTGAAACTGTGTAGTGATCATATGAGAATGTTGTATTTGTCCAGATAATCAACCAATCGATTATATATAAGCATTTCCAGGATTTTTTAGAACCTTATATCAGTGAAACTGGCCTATTGTTGCTGGGGTCATCCTTATCCTTGTACACTGCTTTCACCCTCCTTATCATCAGTTTTTCTGGAAAAATTCCATCTATGAGAGAGCTGTTTGCTATGTCCAGCAAAGATGAGATTATTTGCTCACTTACTTGCGTTATTACATGATTCGATATTCCATCATCACCAGCTGTTTTCTTGGATTTCAGTTTCTGTGTAGCTTTCCTTAGTTCATCATCTGTGACTGGTTTCAGGAACATGGTTCTGCTTGATTTTTGTGATAACTTAGTAGCCTTCTTTTGTCGACTATTTCTTTCCAGTTTTAAGTTGTCTACAACATTTGTATGGTTATAATTGAGTATGTTAGCTATTTCTCCACCATCTGCAACCACTGTGTTGTTTATTTTCATTGACTTGATATCTGTTTCTTTGTTTGAGCCAGGTTTTTCTTGTCTTTCATCATTAACTTCATTCCAAGCTGCCTTTGTCTTGTTTCTTGAGTTCATTACGAAAGCATTAATTGCTCTTGGTTTTGTCTCTTGTATCATGTTTCTATATTTCTTTTGTGGCATTTTATAATTTTCAGCTTCACCCTACCATCTCAGATCCTGCAGTTTCCTTTGCTGTTCTATTATTTCACTGGTAATGCACTTTGTCTGATCCTGCATGTTTTCTTGTTTCTTTACTTCGGGGAATGCTACATTAAAATGGCATTTAATTGTTGTAGTAAATGCATCATATTTTTCATTTACATTCTGCATCTGTAGGGCTTCATTCCAGGTTTGCCTGCTTAACATTGTTCTAAAGATGTTAATATTTTGTTCACTGAGGTTCCTCATTTTTTTTTTTTTTTCAGGTATTATGTCCTTACTTCTGCAGAAGCCGATCAGCTGTCCATGATGATAAGAAATTTTTGTTTAGACTACATCTGACTCATAGTTAGACCTATCAATATTAGTAATGATGTCAATAAGTGTCTGACTTTGAGAAGTCACTCTTGTTGGTGCAGATATTGTTGCTTCCATATTATATTATATTAACAACTCTTCAAAATCTTGTCTTGGTTTTGATTGTTTTCCCATGTCAATACTGAAGTCTCCACATATGATAATGTTCTCCTTCATATTCATTCTTAGTAAGTTGGCCATTTTTTTCAAAAACATGCTAAAGTCAGCTATCTAGATTTCAGATAGACAATGTTCACTGACACATAGTATGTTGTTGTTGTGGTCTTCAGTCCTGAGGCTGCTTTGATGCAGCTCTCCATGCTACTCTATCCTGTGCAAGCTTCTACATCTCTCAGTATGTACTGCAGTCTTCATCCTTCTGAATCTGCTTAGTGTCTTCATCTCTTGGTCTCCCTCTACTATTTTTATCCTCCAAGCTGCCCTCCAATACTAAATTGGTGATCCCTTGATGCCTCAGAACGTGTCCCACCAACCGATCCCTTCTTCTAGTCAAGTTGTGCCACAAACTCCTCTTCTCCCCAATCCTATTCAATACCTCCTCATTAGTTATGTGATCTACCCACATAATCTTCAGCATTCTTCTGTAGCACCACATTTTGAAAGCTTCTATTCTCTTCATGTCCAAACTGTTTATCATCCATGTTTCACTTCCATACATGGCTACACTCCATACAAATACTTTCAGAAACGACTTCCTGACACTTAAATCTATACTCGATGTTAACAAATTTCTCTTCTTCAGAAACGCTTTCCTTGCCATTGCCAGTCTACATTTTATATCCTCTCTACTTTGACCATCATCAGTTATTTTGCTCCCCAAATAGCAAAACTCCTTTGGTACTTTAAGGGTCTCATTTCCTAATCTAATTCCCTCAGCATCACCCAACTTAATTCGACTACATTCCATTATCCTTGTTTTGCTTTTGTGGATGTTCATCTTATATTCTCCCTTCAAGACACTGTCCATTCAGTTCAACTGCTCTTCCAAGTCCTTTGCTGTCTCTGACAGAATTACAATGTCATTGGTGAACATTAAAGGTTTTATTTCTTCTCCATGGATTTTAATGCCTACTCCAAATTTTTCTTTTGTTTCCTTTACTCCTTGCTCAATATACAGATTGAATAACATCAGGGAGAGGCTACAACCCTGTCTCACTCCCTTCCCAACCACTGCTTCCATTTCATGTCCCTCAACTCTTATAACTGCCATCTGGTTTCTGTACAAATTGTAAATAGCCTTTTGCTCCCTGTATTTTACCCCTGCCGCCTTCAGAATTTGAAAGAGATAATTCCAGTCAACATTGTCAAAAGCTTACTCCAAGTCTACAAATGCTAGAAATGTAGGTTTGCCTTTTCTTAATCTAGCTTCTAATATAAGTCGTAGGGTCAGTATTGCCTCACATGTTCCCATATTTCTATGGAATCCAAACTGATCTTCCCCGAGGTCGGCTTCTACCAGTTTTTCCATTCGTCTGTAAAGAATTCGTGTTAGTATTTTGCAGCTGTGACTTATTGAACTGATAGTTCAGTAATTTTCACATCTGTCAACACCTGCTTTCTTTGGGATTGAAATTATTATATTGTTCTTGAAGTCTGAGGGTATTTCACCTGTCTCATACATTTTGCTCACCAGGTGGTAGAATTTTGTCAGTACTGGTTCTCCCAAGGCTGTCAGTAGTTCTAAAGGAATGTTATCTACTCCTGGGGCCTTGTTTCGACTTAGGTCTTTGAGTGCTGTATCAAACTCTTCACGCAGTATCATATCTCCCATTTCATCTTCAACTACATCCTCTTCCCTTTCTATAACATTGCTCTCAAGTACATCGCCCTTGTATAGTCCCTCTATATACGCCTTCCACCTTTCTGCTTTCCCTTCTTTGCTTAGAACTGGGCTTCCATCTGAGCTCTCGATATTCATACAAGTGGTTCTCTTTTCTCCAAAGGTCTCTTTAATTTTCCTGTAGGAGGTATCTATCTTACTCCTAGTGAGATAAGCCTCTATATCCTTACATTTGCACTTCCCGTCAATATCATTTTTGAGATGTTTGTATTCCTTTTTGTCTGTTTCATTTACTGCATTTTTATATTTTCTCTTTTCATCAATTAAATTCAGTATTTCTTCTGTCACCCAAGGATTCCTAGTAGCCCTCGTCTTTTTACCTACTTGATCCTCTGCTGCCTTCCCTACTTCATACCTCAAAGCTACCCAATCTTCTTCTACTGTATTTCTTTCCCCCATTCTTGTCAATTGTTCCCTTATGTGCTCCCTGAAGCTCTGTACAATCTCTGGTTTCGTCAGTCTATCCAGGTCCCATCTCCTTAAATTCCCACCTTTTCACAGTTTCTTCAGTTTTAATCTACAGTTCATAACCAATAGATTGTGGTCAGAGTCCACATCTGCCCCTGGAAATGTCCTACAATTTAAAACCTGGTTCCCAAATCTCTGTCTTAGCATTATATAATCTATCTGAAACCTGTCAGTATCTCCAGTCTTCTTCCATGTATACAACCTTCTTTTATGATTCTTGAACCAAGTATTAGCTATGATTAAGTTGTGCTCTGTGCAAAATTCTACCAGGTGGCTTCCTCTTTCATTTCTTACCCCCAATCCATATTCACCTACTACGTTTCCTTCTCTCCCTTTTCCTACTATCGAGTTCCAGGCACCCATGAATATTAAATTTTTGTCTCCCTTCACTATCTGAATAATTTCTTCTATCTCATCATACATTTCTTCAATTTCTTCATCATCTGCAGAGCTAGTTGGCATATAGACTTGTACTACTGTTGTAGGCATGGGCTTCATGTCTATCTTGGCCACAATAATGCATTCACTATGTTGTTTGTATTAGCTTACCTGAACTCCTAGTTTTTTATTCATTATTAAACCTACTCCTGCATTACCCCTATTTGATTTTGTATTTATAACTCTGTATTCACCTGACCAAAAGTCTTGTTCCTCCTGCCACCGATCTTCACTAATTCCCACTATATCTAATTTTAACCTGTCCATTTCCTTTTTAAAATTTTCTGATCTACCTGCCCGATTAAGGGATCTTACATTCCACGCTCCGATCCGTAGAATGCCAGTTTTCTTTATCCCAATAACGATGTCCTCTTGAGTAGTCCCCGTCCGGAGATCAGAATGGGGGACTATTTTACCTCCGGAATATTTTACCCAAGAGGACGCCATCATCATTTATGCATACAGTAAAGCTACATGCCCTCGGAAAAAATTATGGCCATAGTTTCCCCTTGCTTTCAGCCGTTCGCAGTACCAGCACAGCAAGGCCGTTTTGGTTGGTGTTACAAGGCCAGATCAGTCAATCATCCAGACTGTTGCCCTGACCTCTCAACAGATACCCCTCCGTTGTGGTTGCACCTATGGTATAGCTATCTGTATCGCTGAGGCACGCAAGCCTCCCCACCAAAGGCAAGGTCTATGGTTCATGGGGGGTGGGGGGGGGGGGGGGGGAGGGATACATAGTATGTCTGGCTGTATTTCACTTAGGACTACTTCTGCTTCTGGTTTCTTGTTACCAATGTACTGAATATTCTGATGTAGTATTTTTATATAACTTTTCTTTTGTTGACTTACATGTTGCAGGCTGCATTCTGAGAGCATATTCTGTAGTCCCTCCTTTTTTGTGTAGGGCTTCTGTTTTGTTTTTACAGCTGCAGCAATTGTTTTTTCCACCCCCAGCAGGCCATATTAATTTCCCCTTCTTCTGATTATTTTGCAGACATCTGTAAACATTTTGCTGAGGGTTACAGACCCTAATGTATTTAAATGCATACCATCCTTCCCAAGGCAGTCTTCACACAGAAATTTGTTTGGGTCTATGAAAACGGCACCAAGACGATCACACTGTTCTTGAAGGGGGACCCAAAAATAACTGGAATTTTCTTTTAGAAAGCATTTACTTTATTGTTTTTCAAATACAATCTTTATATCATTCAAAGTAGTCTCCATTAACATTAATGCACTTATCCAAAAATTCATTCCAGTAATGGAAGCACCTTTTCAATTTGTCCTCTTTGATACCTACTGTCACCTTTATGACATTGTATTTAACATCTCTGAATTGGAAAAATGCTTCCATTTGAAGTCTCTTTTCATCCTCAGGAACAGTAAGAAGTCCAAGGGTGCTAAATCTGGTGAATAGGTTGTGTGAGTCAAGGTAGTCATCTATGTTGATGCCACAAACTGGTGAACATGAAGAGCTGTGTGTACGGGAGCATTGTCGTGATGCAGATACCACTTGCTGGCATTCCACAAAGCTAGATGTTTTCACACCAAACTTCTGCACAGCCTTTTCATAATCTGCTTCTGGACTGTCCTTGAACACATCCTTCATTTCATAACAGTCTTGGATGTGATGATACCTTTGATCTCTGGTGAGAAGTCTCAGCACAAACTTTGCTAACACCCTTTGCATCCTCAAATCAACAGTCAGAATGTGCTGCATTGAGATATAGGACAACCTGGATAAGCCTTTGAGTTGGCCAATTGTCCTACATTGGTCTTTGTTGATCACATCCCAGATTTTGCTGACATCCACACTTTGAGCAGTTGAAGGGTGATTGGAACAGGGATGATCTCCAATGGCCAATTCTACCTTTTTAAACCAAGAAAACAATTTGTACACTTGAGTTTTACTAAGAAAATGTTTTTTGTAAGCTATGTGCATCATCAAATAGCTTCTGCTGCATTCTTGCTGAGGAAAAAACAAAATTTCACAGTTACACATTGTTGGTAAGAAGTAGCCATTGTTTCGTGTCATGTCTTCACTGTATGCGCACTTAGAGAACTGCCACAGAAACCATACGAGTTAATGTCTGGTGATGCCACCTGATGGAATGACTCAGGAGAGGTCCTACAACAGACCTCTGGTGGCACAACCTGGTACTGCAAGTACATAACGTGCAACATTATGATTCTGATTATTTTTGAGTACCCCCTCATATCTGTTTGTGTTGATAGTGTTCCAATAAACTCAGTGCCATAGAGTATTGTCAGATCTCCTGTAGATCAACATATCTAAAAATGGGAGGCTAACGTCACTCTCCACCTCCATGATGAAGATAATTTTTATTTGGATTTTGTTCGGAAAATGAATGTATATGTAGCATTTCCCTGTTGAGTTGCCGTAGAGCGTCAAGCAGCAGAGAAATTTAATGAGGAGTATGACACACTCATTTTATCAACAATGAGAACATCCACAAAAGCTTGCAGACTTATATCCTGGAACATTATTTTACATTTTTTGTCTTTTCATGCTGACAGCAGGTGTTTGCCTTTTTGTGCACATACTGTAGGTTGCTTTACACTTAAAAAGTGGCTTCAAGTTCACTCGCAAATGAATTGTTTTCGTTTGTTAGGCTACTAGTTTCTATCTTTTCTTTAATCATTTTGTTTAATTTTTCACAAAAACATGTGTTTAGTGTGCATGCTTTTATCTAATGTATTTGTGTCTAGAATCTAACATTTTTCATATCCTGAGCATAAGAATTAAATTCCTGCATTTGTTTTTCTCATCTCTCTGTTAACACATGAGTTATATATTAAATCATGCCAATGTGGAATGGCAGCAACAATAGTGTTTTTCAATTTGTTTTGTCCTAGAAACTTAGCAAACTTCCAATTCAAATACTAGCTACATAACATGCCACATCATTTGCACCTATTATATTGATGACAATGTAACTCTCATGCAACATTTTGCCTTTTAAATATATTTCTACTATGATTTTTGTTGACCATGTTTCAATGTATTCCTATATTGTTTTCATACTTACTTTAATATTTAACCCATTCGGATATCTTTACAAGCATAGCTGAAAAACTGTTCCAAAATAATCCTAACACAAATTACCAACCAGCAAACCAAAAATATCACACATGTGCAGAGTCAATTTTCATTACCAAAGTCACTGAAAATGATGTTGCAAAAGCCCTCCGAGAGTTAAAAAATTCATATTCAGCTGGAATTGATGGTATCCCAGCAGCTGTAATCAAAAATTGTGAACACACAATTGCTGAACCATTAACTCACCTCTGTGACTGTTCTCTCCAGGCAGGTATCTTCCCTGAAGCTCTGAAACTTTCTAAAGTAATTCCTGTCTTTAAAAAAGTGATAATAAAGATATTGTGGCGTAGAGAGCCATAAAAATCGATATTTGTTCTGTGTGTAAGTGTGCTATCTTTGAGGAGAGGGCTTTGGAGAGCATGTTGGACGCTAACGGCAGTTAGCCTCCGGACTTGTATCTGTGTAGACGCTAAGTGTGAATAAATCTGTATATGAGATAATTCTAGTTATTTACCTACAACTATACCATATTCCCTCACTGGTGACCCCGTTTTTGTGTAATACGCGTCCGAGTTACCGCCTGAAGGTTATTTACGCGCCTACCGCGTTGGGTTTCTCCGTGATCGCGAGGGCCTTTGTTCAGCTCCAGACAATGGCCTTTCAGCATTCACCGCCACCTGGATTCCAGCAACATCTCTCCAGCACTCCTGCCGTCATAGTGGACATGCAGCAAGAATCTTCAGAATCCTTCAGCCAGAACATGCAGTGGAATTCATCGGGTGCCGCCAGTTTCTTCCAACCGCCAACGGTCGTGGACTCTGGCTTTGTTAGCCGGGACCTTCCCACGTGTTCTCCACAGAGTGTTGGTCAGAACATTTCTACTCCTGTGTCGAACACACAATTCAATACAGTTCGTGGCGTCGAGCAAGGTTTTGCTACTTTGGAAAATCCAGTAGTAAATTCAAACTCGAATCAGTTCCCGCCACGTGTGTATCCTTCCGCGCCGGCTAGTCAACAGGTGTTCATTGCTCGCCAAACAGCAAATATCACACCGAGTGTGCATCCTAGTGGACGTGTGTGGGATCCTTGTGTTGCTTCTAATCAGGTCAACAATTCTGTGATGGATAGTAATTACTCCGACATCTACAACCAGCCCCACCACTCACGGTCGAGTGAATACTGTGTGCATAACAGACATTCACCGGCGTACTTAAGCACTTGTGGCTTCTCTCCGAGCTACCACGTCAATGAGAATGCACATTTTGACTACGATCCTCACACCGTTCGAGCGTCCGTCGCTTCTCAGCTGCCCCCCCGGCGTCAAGTGAATTTCGCGATTCCCGCATTACGGGACGCCAATAATCCGGACTCGCAATCTTCTGCATGCTCTACTTCCGTCCGAAGTAATAGGCGCACCTCCGCAGTGACTGCAGTGCCGAATCTGCCGAAATTACCAGACTTCAAACCCACTCACCCGGAGTTCTGGTTTAACCTGGTTGAGCAAACATTCAATGTCTGTGATTTGGACGACGACGCACGCTTCGCCTGCCTCATGAACCATCTTCACGACCACGTCGATTTAATTTATGATCTGGTCAAGGCACCCCCCTAGCAGGGAAGTATGCTGTGACGAAACAAACGATACTGGAGCGTGTCTCTAAAACCAGGAGAGAAAATGTGCGACAGCTCATCTACGAAGAGTGTCTCGGCGACAGGTCTCCGTCCCAGCTGTGGCGGTGCATCCATCTTCTCGTCGACGAGCAAGTTATGCCTGATGACACGTTCGCAGAAATCTGGACTGAAAAGCTGCCTTTGCCTGTCCAGACTGCAATCTCTGCGTATGAAGATAGGCCAGTAAATGAACGTTTACGCGCCGCCGACAGAGCATACTCCGCCAGGCAACGTGAGGTCCGTGCACTGCATTCTGGACGTGACCGCACTAAGACGCTTTCTGACGCCACGCCCTTGTCTGGTGCTGCTGATAACAAGTTTTTTAAACTAGCCGCCCTGCCTGCACCTTCAACTCCTCGCAACGACAGTGCATCGGCCTCTGTGGAAGACTCTGGGGCACATACTCCGTCACCTAGCAACTACCCACAAGGGCACAGGCCCGCCCAACCTTACTGTTTCTTCCATGCGAGATTCGGGGAGCAAGCTCGCAAATGCCAGTCACCGTGTTCTTATCCAAACTCCAACCGCAGGTAGGCTACGGTGCCACCTCCTGTGATGTAAACAACGGGCACCATCCCACGTTGCACGTCGAACAGTAAGTGTGGTCGAGTCTATGTTCGCGATTTACGATCAGGTGTATGTTTTCTGGTAGACACTGGCGCAGACGTCTCTTTGCTGCCAGTTCGCCTAGCAACCAATAAAGTGCAACCACACAGAACAGTACTTCGTGCAGTGAACTTGTCTACCCTACAGTGTTCGGGTTCCACTTTGTATACAGTGAAACTTTCGCCCAAGTGCAAGCTAGAGTGGACGTTTCTAGTGTCAACAATTGAAGAACCTATTCTCGGAATTGATTTCCTCAAGCACTATCAGTTGTCACTAGATTTTGTGCAAAATACTGTGTTTTACCCCTCCCTTAACAAACATATTCCTTTCGCTTCGCCGAGTGACAGTTCGGCTAACACCAAACATGTGTACATGTGTGCTGTGCTAAGAAGTGTGTAAACCTATCCTTGGAGCTGCAATCTTGGACAAAAAAGTGGCTAGTGGAGTGCGCCAAGTCTTCTAAGTTGCGGATGGAATGTATGGAAATGCTGCTGCATCTCCACAACATACACCACGAGTTGGCCTCCACACAACAATGCCTCGCGGCACTACAAGCAGATGACTCGTCGGCTACAGACAAGGTCAGTCTGTGCCAATCTGGTGTTCCCGTGCCCGCGTACGTTAACGACAATGTTGTGAACTCTGTAAACTGTGTCAGCACCCCCTTTTGTAATGATAGGGTATGCCCGAGTGCTCATGCTCCTTGCGTTCCGAATGGAAAATTAACTTGCCAAGCTTGTGGCAATGAACTATGGCCATCTGCTGTCCGGCCACACCCACTCGTGCCTACAGCGCTCGTAGCGGCACGGCCCGCTACCAAGAACCAGTGTACCAACCTCGCCCATGTTAACACGTGTGCGGCTTTTACACAGCCTACGAGCGGGTGGCACACCTGTACTTCCGTGCCCTCAGCGCCACAGCTTGGCCCGTCCGCCACTGCCTGCTCCGCTTCACGGACATCTGACTATCGTGCCACGCCACGTATTGCAGTAGTCACTAACGGCACAGTTCATCGGTTATGTCTAACCGATGGGCCACCCATATCGCAACGTCCATGCCGCATCAAGCCGGAATTTATGAAAATTGCAAAAGAACAATTGGACAATCTGTTACAAAAGGGAATAATTGAACCTTCTTCCGGTTGCTGGGCTAGTCCTATCCTGTTTGACCAAAAGAAAGATGGTACTTGGCGTATGGTCGGAGACTATAGGCGTTTAAATGCCCGCACCATCATTGATAAATATCCGGTCCCACACATCGCAGACTTCAATCATGCGCTCGCAGGTGCAAAGTACTTCTCTGTTTTGGACTGTAAGCACGCATTTCATCAGATTCCTATGGCTCCGGAGGACATTGAAAAGACTGCCATAACCACTCCCTTCGGGCTGTTCCAATACAAATTTATGCCGTTTGGGTTGAAAAATGCACCCCAAACGTGGCAGCGTTTCATCAATCAAACTTTATCCCATCTAGACTTTTGTTTCGTATATATGGACGACATATTGATTTTTGCTTCTACTTTAGAACAGAGTGAGGAGCGTGTTCAAGTCGTGACAGATATTTTAGCAGCAGCTGGTATTGAACTGAACAATAAAAAGACTCAATTGCACCAGTCATCTGTCACATTCCTAAGTTATGTTGTGTCATCGGACGATCTGACACCACCACAGGACAAGATCAAGCCTGTTCTCCAGATGCTACGCCCTCAGACCTACAGGGAATTACGCAGGTTCATCGGAACAGTTAATTATTACCGGAAACATTTGCCAGCCGCTTCTGCGGTGCAGGCTCCTCTCACAGATGCTCTCGCTGGCCCACAAACTTCTGGCACCCGCCAGGTACCATGGACACCAGACATGGACAAGGCATTTAATGAACTCAAACAGCTGTTGGCCTCCGCTGTCACTATTGCTCACCCACGGGCGGATGCCACAATGTTTATCACTACTGACACTAGTGACAATGCTATCAGCGCAGTACTGAGTCAGACATACAACGATGTTACGACCCCCCTGCAGTTTTTCTCAAAAAGCTAAACAACGCGCAGAAGAAATACTCAGCATTCGACAGAGAACTACTTGCAATTTACGAGGCCATAAGACACTTCAGAACTGATGTTGAGGGACGAGATTTCTATGTGCTCACTGATCACAAGCTGTTGGTTCCTGCCGTAAAAAATCCTGCGGCTGATCCGCCCCCACGACGCTTTCGTCACATCGATTACATCTTGCAATTTACAAATGACATTCGCTACATCCGAGGAGCGGACAATGTGGTTGCTGATTTTCTCTCGCGTGCTGGTGCTGTCACAACCTTAATTGACTTAACGGACCTACCTTGGTTGCAATCGGCAGACCCCGATACCATGCACTTAATTTCAGACCACAGCTCCTCTCTCCAACCGGTACGCTCTACTTTCCCTGGCATATCTGACTTAGTGTGGTGTGATGAATTGACTGGTACGTTGTGGCCATTCATTCCTAAGCCCCTTCAACGCCAGGTCTTTGACAAACTACACACATTAGCACACCCCGGTGTCAAAGCCTCCACCCGTCTGGTAGCTGAACGGTTTGTCTGAAGAAACATGCGCCGTGACTGTCAGTCTTGGGCAAGGACATGCATGGTGTGTCAACAGAACAAAGTTTCCAGCCACACTTCTCCACCCCTTGGCTGTTTTGCCCAACCTCCCGGCCGGTTTCACCATGTTCATGTCGACCTCGTAGGCCCTTTGCCTGCCTCCGAGGGTTTCAGTTACTTGTTTACAGCTATTGACAGGATGACTCGGTGGGCTGAGGCTGTGCCTATTCCAAACATTACCTATGAGACAGTAAGTCGAGCATTCTTAGATTCATGGATCTCTAGATTTGGCTCACCTGTTTACCTCACCACTGACCAGGGGCGACAATTCAAGTCTTCAGTTTTCTCTGACTTATGTAAAATGTGTGGTATTGTCAAAATTCATACTTCTGCATACCACCCCCAAAGCAATGGGCTTGTCGAGCGATGGCATCGCACTCTGAAGTCTGCCCTGCATTGCCATGACTCACTATGGACAGAGGCACTGCCCTTCGTGCTTCTTGGCCTTCATGCGACTTTCAAGGATACCTCAAGGGGTCCGTAGCCGAGTTTGTATATGGCCAACCTCTGGTTTTGCATGGAGAAATAGTCACTCCAACCCCACTTCCACGGCCCTCTGAACTCCCTTCACTTCTCGAGTGGGTGACCTTGCACTGCAGCAAAATTCAGCCGCCACCTCCGGCTGCTCATACACCTCTGCGCGTGTACATACCGCTAGACTCTTGTGAGTACGTGTTTCTCAGAGACGACTCAGTCAAAGCCCCACTTCAGTCGCCCTACACAGGTCCTTACAAGGTCGTCAAACGCTCTGAGAATAACATGGATCTCCTCATAAAAGACTCTGTAACCACGGTCTCACTCAACTGAGTGAAACCAGCTTTCATTGAGGCTCAGGTGAACCTCCCTGATTCTGCCCCTATTTCTCCCACTCCTGCTTCAAGCAGCAATCCATCTTCCCACACCATGCATTTGGGTATTGATTTTCCACAGCGTGTTTCTCTGCCGAGCACTGCTCCTTCTCCGCGTTCATCTAATTCGAGTGGCCAATCTTTTTGGGGCTTCACTCCTCACAGCCCTCGCAGTCGAACTGCCAACCACTCGGATTCTACCATTGTGTTACCATCTTCGTGTGACAGCTCTTTGTCACGCTGTTCAACCCACACTGGCTCCTCGTAGCCTTCGGTCACGCTCCCTCGTCTGTCAGCTGATCGCCCGAGGTTGTCTCCTGCACAGTCTAGTGCACCTGCCACCCCCCTCTTAGCAGATGCCCCCCCTGCCATATGGCTTTCCCACACCTCCCTGCCTCCCTACCATTGCTCGTACAGGTGCCATCCAAGAATTCACAACACATGTGCACCCTGATGACATACATAAATTATCTGTTGTCGTAGATGGCGATACATTGTGTGTGGTACTCCTGTGTGACAATATTGAGGGAGGAAGTGCAGAATCTTGTGTGGTGCGCCGCTTTAAATTGAGCAGAAGTGCTGCGTGTGGCAATTTGCGTGCCTTTGTTAGGCCTTCTGGCAAGATGATTCTCCGCCTGCCGGCTGACGAAGTGCTACACCTTCACTCCAGGACGGGACGTCGCCTTCAGCTGCCGGCGTCGCTTGCTGACTTCACCGTCGACGTACCGGGCTTCACCCCCTGGTCTCCTACCAGTTGACCGCTTCCGCATGACGCAGAAGAACTGTGCGTTACCTTCCTAACTTCTCACCCCCCCCCCCCCCCATTCACAGGGACGTACTCCATACTGCGCGGGGGGGAGGGGGGGGAGCTATGTGGCGTAGAGCGCCATAAAAATCGATATTTGTTCTGTGCGTAAGTGTGCTATCTTTGAGGAGAGGGCTTTGGAGAGCATGTTGGACGCTAATGGCAGTTAGCCTCCGGACTTGTATCTGTGTAGACGCTAAGTGTGAATAAATCTGTATATGAGAGAATTCTAGTTGTTTACCTACAACTATACCATATTCCCTCAATATGAATAACTACAGGCCTATCTAAATCTCATCCTGCTTTTCTAAAGTTTTTGAAAAAATAATGTCCAAAAAAATGATGGACTTCATTGAAAAAAAAAAAATTTACTAAGTTTAGCTCAACATGGGTTCAGAAGCAACAAATCTACTGAAACTGCAGTATATGATTGCATAAATACGCTTTTAGAACTGTTAGATAGAAAACAACCCATAACAGGCATATTTCTGTATCTGTCAAAGGCTTTTGACACTGTTGACCACAAAATATTACTGGAAAAATTAGAACACTACGGTATCAGAGGAATTGCAAACAACTGGATTGCTACATTCCTAACCAATCAGATGCAGAGAGTCAGCATGAAATATACTAATAGACAAAGCAACTCAATAACCGAAATACTATCAAGTAATAAAACTGTAAAGCAAGGTGTTCCACAGGGCTCAGTATTGGGACCCCTACTTTTCCTCCTGTATATTAATGACTTGAGCCTGAATGTTGATGCACACAAAACAATAATATTTGCTGATGACACAACTGTACTCCTCAAAGGGGAGAATACAGAGGCTGTGCAAAAAGCTGTGAACTTGGCTACTGTTCAACTCAGCAACTGGGCAAAAGTCAACAGATTAAATATCAACACCAAAAAGACAGCTTCCATGAACTTCCACACAACACAAAATGCAAATTCCTCTCAGCCATCTGTCACTATAAATAACCAGTCAATAGATACCAACACTGTTTTCAAATTCCTAGGTCTGTGGGTTCAAGATAACCTGAAACGGAATACACATACAGGAAAGGTAAATGCCAGGATTTGTACTGGCTGTTATGCATTGAGTGTACTGAAAACATGTGCTAGCCTGAAAACATTAACCAGTGCATACTACACTTATATACAAGCCCACCTAAAATATGGTGTAATATTCTGGGGAAATGCTCCAACTGCTCTGAGCACATTCAGAATCCAGAGAGCAATGAGGATTATTACTGGGAGCAAACCAAGAGACTCCGGCAAACCCATCTTCAGAAAGTTGGAAATCCTTACACTGCCTTGCCTCTACATTCTTGAGACTCTAAAATTCTTCAGAAAAAACATAGTGCCAACTGACCCCAGAGTCGTAAAAAATAGTGAAATACATGAACACAACACCAGGAAAAACGCAAACCTGCATGTTATACGTACAAACACTCAACTGTGTAAAAAGGGAGTTTTCCACATGGGCCTCCAACTGTTCAACAATCTTCCCACTAGTATTAAGTCCATCAAAGACAACATAAAATTTAGCAAAGCCGTGAAGTCATATTTGTTGTGTCACTGTTTTTACTCTGTAAATGAATACTTAGATCAATAATCTTGCTGTTTGTGTTAAATTGAAAACATTGAGCAATATAATAGATTAGGATACTTTAGGCTTACGTTAATACATGTTAACAATGTTAAATGATATTTTCCGACATCTGCAACACACTGTGTACCATCAGATCACATGGAATAAATAAATAAATAAAGGTCCAACATAGCTCATGATCTCCTAATCAGTTGCATCGTAACATCCTATGAAACATGCAGCATCATTTTGTTCTGTCTAGATAGTACTAAACTTTATAAGGAATAGGAGAACTCCTTATGAGGCTTCTGAGGCATATGCTACAAATTGCAGATATGCAGCATATCCATTTACACTTGTTATCCATTTTTTCTTTGTATAAATTTTGTTCTTTCTATGTTTTATTTAAACAGGGTGACTACTGACTGAATCTACAGGTGGATGCACGAGTGTTGAAATCTATCTGTGAAGTGTATTAATGATTTGATGCAAACATGTTTCTTTCGTACTATTCCTGTTTGGGTAAAGTATGAGGGAAACACTTATCATAGCCACGAAAGCAGATAACCATATGAAAACAGCACTGAGGCTGACCAGCAGAACTGGCACTGAACATTTTTAGTCAAATCAAGGCAGCACTCACCACTGCACTCTGGTAGTTTTTACACATTATTGTGTAGCCACCTTATCAGTTAAAAGTTTTGTGACCCTTCCTAATAAGAAGATTGTTAAGTTATTTACTCATCCAACAGTAATGTACCCTCAATGTGAATGAAACTCAAAAAAGTCAGCTGTTATAGTTACTATATTAGTGAAATAAAACTTTATTATATGTTACCTAGACATATTATGGAAATTAAACAATACATTTAAAAAATATAGGGGCCCTGCAATTCATTGATGCTAACAGCCCCACATGATCTTTATCAGGACCTGTATCTCGCACAACAGGAAGTGAGATGTGCATGCGTTGGACCCAGAACTGATCACTGTTGTGAGCTGAATAAGTTTTATTAGAAAAAAAGTGCGAAATTATCAATAAATACTGATTAATAAAAACTACCATATCTAATGGTACAAACTTAACAAGTTAACATACTATGTACATCTAACTGCATTAAAGGTGGACTCATTATGTTTTGTGGTAATTTGCCATTAAAACAAATAGCGTTCATATTACAAAACAATTATGTGTGTTTAACTCATGAGCAGTCTGAAAATTTATTGATTTTGTGCCAATTTATGAGCCTACAGTAATGAGTCAAGGAAAGGTTAAACAACAGTGTCAACACTTTAATGGTGACCATACAAATATGCACATTGAACAGCATAGTACAGTGAGTTAAGTTTAAGTTGGCTGATCGACTCCCTTGGCCTGAAATGGTACAAGTCAACAAAAGTCAGAAGGCTTCAGCTGGTAGCCATTTGCTTTTGACTGCAGCCAACATTAGTTAGCTGACATTACTGTGTGAGGTAGCCATTGTTGTCTGCTGTGCTACTTTGCTGTACTTCACTGTATTTCCTGACGTTTCTTTTCCTTGTGATGATTGTGCAGTTTCATTAAAGAACAACACTTAAGCAATTTTTACCTCCATGTTTCACTTCTGCATTCACAGAAGCATGAAGTGCAGTTTACGGTGCCTGTACTGTGGGGGGGGGGGGGGGGGGGGGGGGGGGAGGGGGTAGGCATAGCTTTTTCCTTCCACAAGATTCTTCACCTCATGGTGATCCATCAAGGAGTGAGGGGAAGGATTGCTTACCTCCACTCCCTGCTCCCCACTTTCAAAATTGAACGCCTTATGCTTAACACACAGTAGCAGGCCCAGTATACAAATTAACAAAATCATGTAACAAAGGGCTCAAAAACTGTGATGTGATCAATTATTGATGTTTGGTTGCCTGGCTGATGAATTTCCTCATGTTAGACACACCACAGTTTACATTATTATCGCAGAAAAGCACAGATATCATAAATTACTTAAAGCGGGTACCAGAAATGTTTTCCGAGTAACACAAACAACAAAGATTTCAAGTGGATGAACATTTTTGGACTTGTGTTCACAACAGGAAGATGATTTGTATTCTCACATTGTAATAGGCAATGAGACATTGATCTCCTACACCAATGCTAAATGAAAATAAAAATGATGAAATGATGACTGTCATTTTCTAAGCTGAAAAGTGGATCATTTTAGTTTATGCATAAAATTTCATGGAACATGGACCAACAACTACATCTGACATGTAATGTGAAATGCTCACCAAACTGAAATATGGAGAAACTGTCATCACGGATAGTCCTTCTTCATGTCTATACACTGCTACCTGTACCAAGAATAAGATTCAGTATTTCCACTTGGAACACTCTGACCACACACCCAGGAGTCCTGACGTCACACCTAGTGACATTTACTTCTTCTTGTACTTGAGACAATGACTTGGTGGATAATGGTTTGAAGATGACAATGAAATCAAGACCATTGTCAATTGGTTCAATGCCAAGTCAGAGAATGTTTATGCAGATAGGTTGAAGAAGTTAGTTTAATGTTGCAAAAAGTACTTAGAAGTGAATGAGAATTACATAGAAAAATGACATAGTATGTAGGAAACCACAATGAAGCACCAAAGAAACTGGTATAGGCATGCATATTCAAACACAGAGATGTGTAAACTGGCAGAATACGGCGCTGTGGTTGGCAATGCCTATATAAGACAACAAGTTTCTGGCACAGTTGTTAGATCAGTTACTGCAGCTACAATGGCAGGTTATCAAGATTAAAGTGATTTCAGAATGAGATTTTCACTCTGCAGCGGAGTGTGCGCTGATATGAAACTTCCTGGCAGATTAAAACTGTGTGCCCGACCGAGACTCGAACTCCGGACCTTTGCCTTTCGCGGGCAAGTGCTCTACCACTGCTTCTGTAAAGTTTGGAAGGTAGGAGATGAGGTACTGACAGAAGTAAAGCTGTGAGTACCGGGCGTTAGTCGTGCTTCGGTAGCTCAGTGGTAGAGTACTTGCCCGCGAAAGGCAAAGGTCCTGAGTTCGAGTCTCGGTCGGGCACACAGTTTTAGTCTGCTAGGAAGTTTCAAGATTAAAGTGAGTTTGAATATTGTGTTATAGTTGGCGCACAAGTGATGGGACACAACATCTCTGAGGTAGTGATGAAGTGGAGATTTTCCTGTATGAGTATTTCACAATTCTACTGTGAATATCAGGAATCTGGTAAAACATCAAATTTCCAACATCGCTGCAGCCAGAAAGAGATCCTGCAAGAATGGGACCAATGACTACTGATGAGAATCTTTCAGTGTCACAGTAATGCAACCCTTCCTCAAACTGCTGCAGATTTCAATGCTGGGCCATCATTAAGTGTCAGCATGCAAACCATTCAACGAAATGTCATCGATATGGGGTTTCGGAGCCGAAGGCCCATTCATGTTCCCTTGATGACTGCATGAGACAAAATTTTATGCCTCGCCTCAACACTGACATTGAACTCTTGATGACTGTAAACATGTTGCCTGGTTGGAAGTGTATCGTTTCAAATCGTATCAAGCAGATGGATGCGCACAGGTATAGAAACAACCTTACGAATCCATGGACTCTTGCATGTCAGTAGGAGACTGTTCAGTTTGGCGGAGGGTCTGTAATGATATGGGGTGTGTGCAGTTGGAGTGATATGGGACCCCTGATACATCTAGATATGACTCTGACAGGTGACACATACGTAAGCATCCTGTATGATCACGTGCATCCATTCATGTCCATTGTACATTACGATGGACTTGGACAATTCCAGCTGAACAATGTGACACCCTACACACCCAGAATCCCTACAGAGTAACTCCAGGAACACTCTTCTGAGTTTAAACACTTCTGCTGACCACCACACGCCCCAGACATGAACATTATTGAGCGTATCTGGGATGCCTTGCAAAGTGCTGTTCATAAGAGATCTCCATTCCCTTGTACTCTTATAGATTTATTGATAGCCCTGTAGTATTCATGGTGTCCATTCCCTCCAGCACTACCTCAGACATTAGTAAAGTCCATGCCATGCCATGTTGTGGCACTTCTGCATGCTCACAGGGGCCCTACGTGATGTTAGGGAGATATACCAATTTCTTTGGTTCTTCAGTGTAAAAGCACCTATAAAAGCTTTTTGTAACAAGCTTTTTTAATGACCAAACAGTCCTTACTTTTTGAATATATCTCATATTAGTGAACCTATTGACACATTCTACATCATATTGAGTTGTTGAATACACACACATAAAAAAAGATTTGCATCACACCGGTTCTCAGAACTCCTGAAGACAGACATTGACTGTGAATATTGTACCACAGACACAGTCCTTTTGAATGTACAGAGATGTTGCTAAACCTGCCCAAAGATGTAAACAACCATGCATGAGCAGCGTCTATTAGACGGAGGGGGTCTGACAACCGATCAGTTCCAGTTGTTCCACCAGGAAGGAGGTACATAGCTTGTGTTGTCTGTAGTTCAACCATGCCTATACAGCCAATACCATGGTTTGATCATGTCTGCATTATTACTATGTACCAGGAAGGGCTCTCAACAAAGGAAGTGTCCATGCGTCTTGGAGTGAACCAAAGTGATGTTGTTCGGACATGGAGGATATATAGAGGAGACAGGAACTGTTGATGACATGCCTCGCTCAAGCCGCCAAAGGGCTATTACTGCAGTGAATGACCACTACCTATGAATTATGGCTCGAAGGAACCCTGACAGCAATGCCACCGTGTTGAATAGTGCTATTTGTGCAGTCACAGGATGTCGTGTTATGCCTCAAACTGTGCGCAGTAGGCCGCATGATATGCAGCTTCACCCCCAACATCCATGGCAATCTATTTCCCAAATAAACAAGAAGTGCAGAGTTGGGCACCATATATTACACTTACTACAACACCTAATGTCAGCCATCTGAGGCCATAAAAGAGAAAGATGGATTGAACTTCTGTAAGAAATGAATGTGTGTTGCAACAGAAAAAAAAGAAAGAAAAGTGAAGGCTACTTCACCATCCAGTACTGTTGCAACCAAATGACAGAAACACATTAGTGTCAATGCCAAATAAATTAATCAGCAACTCATTTTTATGGTACAGCAAAGTAATCAATAGACAAATGGAAACTAATGATCATTAGAAATATAAAAAAAGAGATGTAGATTCTAACAGGCCATTTCATTGTGAGAGAGCAGACATAGGTTATCATCTTAACACAACATAGTGGGCAGGAGACTCTGCCCATTAAAGTAACTTATGGTCACCTTTACCATCAGACGGCATAATGGCTAGGCTGAATAATTTGACCTGCTAATACAGTCAATGAATTCAACATGAATGTCAGTATACAGCTAGAGCTCATATGTCTTGATTCCTTCATTGCTTGTTGGTGGAGATACACAATCCCTCCCCTCTTTGGCCACTATAAAAAGACACTAGAAGGCATGAAGGGCACAGGTATTTCATATGGTAACACCATACAGTGACACAGCCTTGTTTAGATGTTGCAATGTGGATGATACTTTTTCTGGTTAATTTACCCTTGACACTGTGCTAGGGATTGCCACTGATGTTACAGGCTCTTGGTAGGGTGTGGAAGGTAGGACAGGTTCCACCTGCATCAATATCAACATGCTGGCTTTGTTGAGCATTAGCTCTTGTTGTGGAGAGTGTTGGTGAGACCAGAGGTCATAGTGATGTGAGATAGGAGATGGAGACTAAGGTCTAGGCATGGAAAGCTGTCTTTTATTCTGATGTTGTTGATAATTTCAGTTTTATGTGCATTAGGCTATAGTATTTGGCATGTTTCAGTGCCTTACATTTCATCTCCTAATGCTAGATTTATCATTAGACTCTATTCAGACATCATTTGGGGAATTTTTAACTTTAACAAATGAAACTGTGTTATCTGACCTGTTACCTTTTGTAGCAGCATCCCAAATCTGATAATGCATTAATTAAAAATGCTGTTAGCACTGTCTCTGTTCCAATGTCTCAAAGAGGTACAATTTCAGTCTAGCTAGTGAATCTGTACAGTTAAGCAGAAAGTGAATCCATTGGAAGATGACAGATTACCTGCTAGATTGATATGTACCACCTGAAAATGTTCATCAACAATAGGGAATTTTGAGGCTGCTTCTCCTGTGAAGATCGATGCATCCTCAAGCAATAAAATTTCATACCTCACACTTGGGAAAATTAGCAGTGCAACTTGAGCTAGATTTTTCTTACAATTTTCTTTTCAAAGTGTTCTGTTGTTTCTGAAGTCGAGTCAGTTTTCCTTTTCTCATTGTTATTACTTCTGTCCAGGAGGTCATTTAGGAGAGCATGATTTTGTGCAACATTTTGTAAATGATGAGAATATAAGCAGAATGTGTCAGGAAATGTTTGCAATTATTTCTCAATTTTGGGATGAGGTGTCTTTAGAGTGACTGTTAGTCTCTCCATGCCATGTTTGGTGCTTTGTGACATAATAATGAATCCCAAAAACCTATTTTCTGAGTACCAAACATTGACTTTTGAAGAGTAATCCTCATACCATACTAAACTTATCAAGATTTTCAAGAAGTATGGTTAGATGTTGCAAGTGTTTTTATTGGAATTCACTATGAGGTGGTAGTAATAGACCAGTAATGAGATGGATACACAAATTATTGAATGAGCACAACACATACTCTCATGCATAGCTCGGTCCCTAGACTCACACACTACTTAAACTAACTTAAAGTAACCTATGCTAAGAACGACACATACACTCATGCCCGAGGGAGGACTCAAACCTCCAGCGGGAAGGACATCGACTGATGTGACAGTTGATGTGGAGGTGGCTGGAGCACAGGGTTCGGTGGCACGGATCCACCTGATCGACTGTGCCATGGCTGGTGCAGGTACGAGGTTGGATCAGACCATTTCTTGGTGGTAGCTGGTGTAAGTGTGCATTATTGACTAAGTCATGGCTGGTGTGAGAGATGGTCAGACGGTTTCTCAGTGGTAGGTGTTGTGGAGGTGCTAAACAGATGGTATAGTTGCAGATGTTGAGGGTGTTGTTGGCTGGAGAACAAGAGGTGAAAGAGGCATTGGGGGTGTGTGTGGTTACCCCTGCTGATGTATCCAATGTGTTATGCAGTGTGGGCAAATGGGTTGTTTGGAGACTAGTGGTCCTGGGGCATGTAACCTCAGATAGGATGTCTGCATAATCAATGTCATCTGTAAATGTATAAGTGTGTTCCAGTCATCAAATACATGCAGCATTAACTAGAGGTGATTCATTGTTAAGGGCGGTTATACAGGGTGTTACAAAAAGGTACGGCCAAACTTTCAGGAAACATTCCTCACACACAAATAAAGAAAAGATGTTATGTGGACATGTGTCCGGAAACGCTTAATTTCCATGTTAGAGCTCATTTTAGTTTCGTCAGTATGTTCTTCCACCTACGCTCAATGGAGCACGTTATCATGATTTCATATGGGATACTCTACCTGTGCTGCTAGAACATGTGCCTTTACAGGTACGACACAACATGTGGTTCATGCACGATGGAGCTCCTGCACATTTCAGTCGAAGTGTTCGTACGCTTCTCAACAACAGATTCGGTGACTGATGGATTGGTAGAGGCGGACCAATTCCATGGCCTCCACGCTCTCCTGACCTCAACCCTCTTGACATTCATTTATGGGGGCATTTGAAAGCTCTTGTATATGCAACCCTGGTACCAAATGGAGAGACTCTTTGTGATCGTATTGTGGATGGCTGAGAAACAATACGCCATTCTCCAGGGCTGCATCAGCGCATCAGGGATTCCATGCGATGGAGGGTGGATGTGTGTATCCTCGCTAATGGAGGACATTTTGAACATTTCCTGTAACATAGTGTTTGAAGTCATGCTGGTACGTTCTGTTGCTGTGTGTTTCCATTCCATGATTAATGTGATTTGAAGAGAAGTAATGAAATGAGCTCTAACATGGAAAGTAAGCGTTTCCAGACACATGTCCACGTAACATATTTTCTTTCTTTGTGTGTGAGGAATGTTTCCTGAAAGTTTGACTGTACCTTTTTGTAACACCCTGTAGCTAAACCATCATCCAATAGTTTGGTGAAACACTAAGCTGGATGGTGACAGATGGTGTTGCACTGGGTATGGCCATCTATGGTAATTAGAGGCAGGTAGGTCCTGATGCTATTAGAATCATCTGGGGTGTTATTCTCTTGAAGTACAAATCAAATTATTCAGCCCAGCCATTATGCCTTGTGATGGTAGAGGTGACCATCAGAGTCTCTTGCCCACCATGTTGTGTTAAGATGACAACCTATGTCTGCACTCTCACAATGAAATGACCTGTCAGAGTCTACATCTCTTTTTTCATATTTCTAATGATTATTAGTTTCCATTTGTATATTGTTTACTTTGCTGTACCATAAAAATGAGTTGCTGATTACTTTATTTGGCATTGACACTAGTGTGTTTCTGTCATTTTGTTGCATCAGTACTGGATGGTGAAGTACCCTTCACCTTTTTTTCTTTTTCTCTGTTGTAACACACATTCATTTCCTACAGAAGTTCAATCATCTTGCTGTTTTACAGCCTCAGATGGCTGACATTAGGTGTTGTAGTAAGTGTAATATATGGTGCCCAACTTTGCACATCATGTTTATTTGGGAAATAGAGTTTACTGAAAGAGTACATTTAGTAAGGGTTATGAAATGACCCCTATGACAGATGAATTTGCTGCTGGTAAATCAGGATGGGGACTGTTTCCCCATCTGGATATGGGCTGTGGAAGTGGTGGTGAATGAAATTGCACAGTGAAACACCAGTAAAACATCACTGGTTATAATAGGCTTTCATTTATGTCAGTTATAAGAATTGAATCCAGCTGAAGACCAGGCTGATGACCTCTGTGACATAGGTGGCCACAGGGGCATAGTGTGTTTCTTTGCAGTTTGCAAACCAGGTAGACAACATGTTTCAAAAACAGCAACTGCTAACATTAGTGTGGCTGCAGAGGCCTGACACAAGTTGCTTGCCATCGATGATGGATGACAGAGGCAGCCCCTCATTGCTCAGTCACTCTGCAGCTGCAGTGATAACACACTGCACTGAATGGAACTTTGGTGCCTAACATGACCAAAGATGATGGCGTGCCCCCACTCTGGGCAATGATCAGCAACAATGCAGGTCCACACAGGCTGGATAATAGAAACAGTGTGACTGGGCAGCAGGCTGGTCCAGGCTTGAACTCATGGCCCACCAGGGAGGTAGCTACTGACAGAATCCAGCTGAGAATCCAGTGGAGTAAGGGCACCGAGTTGACCGCATGCAGACTTCAGCTCAAGCGGGAGCCTGCAGCTACTGGCAGTGAAGTCCATGGATGGTGGATAGCTGCTTCATCTGATACTGCAAGTGGTCTCTGTTTCATATCACTAACTTAAATATGTTCCTCACATGATATACCATATGCTGCTGGATGCTACTGGGTACAATGAACTTCTGAGAATGAGGGCTTGATTTGGGTGTTATATATGTGAGGTGGCTGGTTAGTATTTCTCCAATGGCACCACTCCCATTCCCCAAACCATAACAGCCTGGAACTGCCGAGCATTGCTGTAGGGCAGCAATGAATTATTTTCCCCGTTTTTCCTGTTTAGTCCGTCCCTACAGAAGTCCTGCAGAAACAGAAAAGAGCAAAAGGCATAAAAAAGGTAGTGCATCATTAATTTTGAGATAGTATCGTGTGGAAGATGTTGACAATTTGAATCACATCACGACTAGTGACTATATAAGAGGCATTGATGACACCTCAGATACAACAAACAGTCCATGAAGTGAAGGCACACACCCTGTCTATAGAATATTAGAGCCATACAAGTTTGAATCGTGCTGGAGCACATTTGCACAGCGTTAATGGAGAGACAAAGTGCATTGCCATTTCAAATTTTGAAGCACGATGCAGCTATAAATGTCAACACCTATTGCAACCTAACCCAAATTGTATTACACAATACAAAACAAGCAGTGTGTCATGTTGTGATATGAATCTACATCAATTGAAGATATAAAGTCTGAAAATTGGTTGGTGATCATATTTTGGCACTTTATTTTACAGGTCCGCCTTGATCACATGAACTTTTACACTTCGCTCTTACCGATTTTGGCTACTGCCATCTTCAGATCTGTTACAAACAAAAACAGGAAGTAACCAACTAAGTTCAATCTGCTGATGCTAAATCTGTAAATGGCCTGGTGCTACATAAGAAAGATAAAAGGTGTTTAAATGATTAACAGCCATGTATACCAGCCACACATACCATAAAATATTCTGATGTAGTATCAGTGTCAAACTAGACATGTTGGTACATAGTAAGTGCTGGTGATAATCAGAATGCGTCTGGTATATATACAAAGAAACTTAGGCCACCAGAGGGCACTATAGCTAGGGTACATGATTAACCAGTATCACAAATGCAATGGTTAAAATGTGGTATGTGTAGGCGTTAATTAAAATTACTTCACATGACAAAACATACGTCTGACAATAAAACATGTACTGGTGCTGACATACTGTAGGTGGAATTATATCCATACTTAAAACCCACATAAAAAATGCAGATACTAGTAATGTGAAGATTGAAGTCTGGCAAAGTGAAACATACAATTGTGTAAAAGCCAGTATAAGAAGAATAAGATTAAAATCTCATCTATGAAGTGAAATCTTGCAATATTATAAAACAATTACCATAACTGTAATTGTAAGGTAATTAACAAAATACTGACTATTAATGAAAAATTTAAAAAATCGATAGTCAATAATATGTCTGGAATGGGATCTCAAGGGCAGCATGTCGTGACTTCCCTGTATAACATTCTTGTTTTCCTGTGGCAGAACTTCTGGAGAAAGGTCCAGTCTCCTCATATCTGGCGGCCAGCACACACAATCACATGCCAAGCTGCTGGGGTGCTTCATGCCACTCAAACTAGTAGGTTTCTGAATACAGAGAAAATAACAACTTAAATTACTGCTGAATAGACAGAGTGGGTTTAATCTAAATGCTTATTTTGATGTATTCAGAAACCTACTATTCTGATTGGCGTCAAGCGCTCCAGCGGCTTGGCATGCGGTTGTATGCACCGGCTGCCGGCGATGAGGAGACTTCACCTTCCTCCACAAGTTCTGCCTCAGGAAATGAAAAATGTCATACAGAGAAGCCATGATGTACTGCCATTGAGATTCCACTCCAGATGTATTATCGACTATCGATTTTTTAAAATTTTTAATTAATGTTCCCTATTTTGTTAATTACCATACAATTACAGTTATGATAATTGTTCTGTAATGCTGGAAGATTTCATTTTATAGATGTGATTTTAATCTTATACTTCTTGTACTGGCTTTTACACAACTATATATTTTACTTTGCCAGGCTACCAGCTTCACATTATTAGTATTTGCACTTTTTATGTGGATATAAAGTATGGATCTAATTCCACATATAGTATGTCAGTACATGTTTTATTGTCAGATGCCCATTTTGTCATGTGAATAAATTTTAATTAATGACTACACGTACCGCATTTTAACCATTACATTTGCGATACTGGTTAATCATGTCCATAGCTTTAGTGCCCTCTGCTGGCCTCAGTTTCTTTGTATAAATACCAGATGCATTCTGATGATCACCAGCATTTATTATGTACCAACATGTTCAGTTTGATACCGATACTACATCAAAATTTTTTATCATGTGTATGCCTGGTATACATGGCTGTCAATCTTGCAAACACATTTTACCTTTCTTATGCAGCACCAGGCTTTTTATAGATTTACCATCAGCAAATTGAATGTAGTTGGTTACATCCTGCTTTTGTTTGTAACAGATTTTGAGGATGGCAGTAGCCAAAACTGGTAAGAGTGAAGTGTAAAAGTTTGTGTAATCAAGACAAACCTGGTAAATAAAGTGAATCTACATCTATGTATATATTCTGCAAGCCACTTTGAGTGGGTGACAGAGAATACTTAATATACAACTGCCACTTCCCCCTCCCCTTCTTCATGTTTCAGTCATTAATGGTCAGATGTAAGAACAGTTGTTGCTAAGCCTCCATATGAGCTCATATCTCTATTTTTACCCCATTGCCTTTTCACAACAGATACATGCAAGGAAGCTGTACGTTAGTCATCTATTTCAGGAACATACATTCTCAGAACTTTGACAGTATTGTACACCATGATGCAGAACATCTCTCTTACAGTGTCTGCCACTGCTGAGCATCTCTGTGAAACTTCTGCACTTACTAAATTAACCTGTAATGAAATGCACTGCACTTCTTTGCATCTTCTCTACTTCCTCTATCAATTCTATCTGGCATGGATCTCAGACTGATGGGTGGTATTCAATTAAAGGTCAAACAACAGGTTTTTAAGCTACCACCTATGTAGGTGGAATACACTTCCTGAGGATTATTCCAGTGAATCTCAGTCTGTCATCTGTATTACCTGTGTTTAGCTTTATGTGGTTGTAAGACTTTAAATCAGTCCATATGCATACTCTTAGATATTTTATGTATGTGAGTGCTTCCCCTAATTATTATGCAACTGCGTAGTTATACAGTAAGGTTATTTCTACTTATTTATGTGTATTATGTTAATTTGTGTGCGCTGAAGGTCAGCTGCCAATTCCTACACCAATGCTGATCCTGTGCTGGAGTTATTGCATTTAGTTACAATTTTCTGGCATTATCACTTTTCTGTTTGCAACAGCTTCATCTGCGAATATCTTCACCAAAATTGCAACATTACACACTAGGTAATTTATATATACTGTGAAAATCAGTGGTTCTATAACATGCTCTTGAGGTAGTAGGGAAGGTGAATAGTCAACTTCGATTTATTGGGAGAATTTTAGGAAAGAGTGATGCACCTGTAAAGGAGACGATATATAGGATGCTGGTGCGACCTTTTCTTGAGTACTGCTTGAGTGTTTGGGATCCATACCAGGCTGGATAGAAGTAAGACGTCAAAGCAATTCAGAAGCAGGCTGCTAGTTTTGTTATCAGTCAGTCTGATCAACACATAACCGTTACGGACATTCTTCAGAAACTCAAATGGGAAGGCGATGTTCTTTTCAAGAAACACTATTGAGAAAATTTAGAGAACCTGCATTTGAAGCTGACTGCCACCAACATACATTGTGTGGAAGGCCCATGAAGACAAGCTACAAGGAACTAGGGCTCATAGGAAAGCATACAGACAGTTGTTTTCCCCTCACTCATTTGCAAGTGGAACAGGAAAGAAAATGACTAGTAGTGGAACAGAGTACCCTCCGCTACACACCATATGGTCGTTTGCAGAGTATCTACATAGATGTAGATGTAGGTGAGAAAATATAAAGTATTACGTCTGCAGATTTCTCTCCATTGAGAATGGCACACTGTGTTCTGTTTTCTAGAAACTCTTCAATCCAATCTCAAAGCTGGTATGATATTTTGTTTGCTCATATTTTATTCATTAGATTGTAGTGTGGAACCTTATCTGATGCCATCCAGAAGTCATAAAACACAGCAACAACCTGGTTACTGGTATCTACTGCTTTCTGGGTCCCATGGACAATCATTGTTTTCAGAACCCATGTTAATTCTTACAGAGGTGATTCTTGGTCTCCAGAAATGTCATAATACACAAGCACAAACCATGTTCCAAAATTCTACAATAGTTTTTTCACATACTCTTTGTGGTATCAAATTGGCATCCCATCTGGTCCAGTGGCCTTTCTTCAGTTGAGTGATTTTACTTGCTTTTCTATCCCAGGTTTGGTTATTTTGATATCTCTCATTTTGATAGTTGTTGGACAATTTAGAGGAGGTACCACAGTTCAGTATTCCTCAGTGAACCAGTTTTGGAAAAAGATATTTAGTATTTCAGTATTTCATCCTTTTCTCTGTTATCCTCCAGTTCAATGCCATTATGGTGACAGAGTGTCTTGACAGATGGTTTTGATCTGTTTACTGATTTGACATATGACCAAAACTTCTTACAATTTCCTGTTTACAGCTATATTCACTGTTCAGTGATGCTGCAACAGCCTTATGAGCACCAATTCTTTGATGTACACAGAGCAGAAAAGTTCAGATCTGTTGGTGACCATAAGATGTAATGTTGTTTTCACAAGCTTCACATGTAACATTCCTTATGCTAATTGTGGTTTCATTCACTTTTTGTTTATCTGTGAGGCACCAGCAACATTTAAATTTGCAGTGGAACTCTCTTTGCATTTGTAGCAGCTTTCTGACACTGGTGTCAATCCACAGCAGATCTTTCCCATCTCTCACAAATTGGCTCAGTACAACCTGTCTATTGTGTATTGTGCAGTACATGCTCAACATTGTCAGTGCTAGAGAGGACATTTGCACATCAACCATGTGGATAATCTGAAATCTATTTCTTGTCACTCTTACTAAACAGAAATGTCTTCCTACCTTCTGTATATTCCTGTTACAGCTGCATTTGCTCTTTAGTGAAGCTGTAACAGGCATATTGTCACCAATTCTTTGAGCTATGTGGAGCAGAAAATTCAGGTCTTTTGGTGACCGTAAGATGTAATGATATTTTTGTGAGCCAATTTACTGATTATGTGCTCAAGATAATTTTCAGATAAAGCATTCAGAACAATTTCACATGATTCCATGTCTCTACTATCTGTCATACACACTTGAGTCACCCATTCTACAGCTGGTAAGTTGAAATCTCCTCCTAATGCTGCAATATGACTCCTCAAACATTCCATCACTGCTGCTCCTAAAATAGGGGAAGCATAAAACGTCCTGTCACCATGCTTGTTCCACCTGTAACACTCACCTTAACTCAAATTATTTTGTATTTGGAATCTGTACTAACCTCACTGGAGATTATCAATTTTTTTACATTCTGAGGTCTTTCCATAGATGCCTCTGCAGTTAACTAATATTATATTAACAATTTCTTTCTCCTATCTGCCCTGATAAAGACCAATCTTGTAATTAATGCAGTGGGTAATCTCCCCTGTCTGAAATGAGAAGTAGCCTATTGGGTTTGTGGAGGTATTTCTCTATCCTAAAAAACCAACATGTGCGTGCTATGCATACTCTCCTACCCTAGTAAAGTCAGTTCATAAAATGTCCCCAAAATTCACAGAAAAACTTAGAATAATTTAGTGTGCACTGTTCAACACAATTAAATACACAGATGCAGTTCACTGTTTTGTAGAGACATGTGAGAACTAAACTAAACTAAAACCTTTGTATAAAAAGAAGCTGCTAGCATGTCCACTAGGATCTGTGGTTCTGTGTGTCTTTAATCATTCCAGAATTTTTGTATCTCCAGTGTGCTGGATATGTATGTTTGTCCTGCTAATGGTCACTGAAAAATGTGACTTAGACACAAGCACGTACAATGGTTTGCCCATGCCATCACAGAATACACCATTTTTTCTGTTTGGATGGTTTGAGAATGGGTTCTGATACCCAAAATGGATTGTCAGTTAAATAAAAAGAATTGAATTTTACAACTTTGGCTATTTTCTGCATCAAACTCGTTGCAGAATATAGCTGGGAAACATTTTATCATACCCTTTAAAGCCCTGATCTTGCACCACTTGGCATTCATATTTTTTTGGATCTGAAATGTTTACAGGCCAAATATGCTGTCAACGAAGTGTTACTATGAGGCTGTCATCACACATGGCACCATTGTTCGATATGGTGCAACAAAATATGGCATCCTGTTATGTAAATGTCTCAAAACAAATGGCAGTTATGTTGAAACAAAGTCTAAGGCTGTGTTATAAAAAGTTTCATCAAACTTGATCAACTCATGGGCAGTAGTCAAACATTTTACTACAGATGCATTCTTGCACTTTGTTGGAAGGGAAAAATGATGGATCCATAGGCAGCCTCACAGAAAACAACATGAAGAAATGAAACTTCCTCACAGTTTAAAACTGTGTGCAAGACAATGATCTGGAAATATGAAATGTTTTGAGCTGTGGACAGAACAGATTTAGATGTGTGTGTACTTAAAGAGGTCTTACTTGGAAGATCGTCACCACTAACTGATACTATACCATATGACAAATACACAAATTTCTGGTATTAGTTTCACTTCTTTAAATGGTATCAGGCAAGCAGCTAGATCAAGTTTAGGTTATAGAATGAATTTTTGATGGTGTAACATGCCATAATCATCATTTTACTCCTGCTAACTGATATCCTGAGCTGGAGTGTGTGATAAATATATTTGCTGTCTACCCCTTAACTCATGGTGAGTGCACTGACCATATGATGCACCAGTTGCAGTGGCAGGGGTAGCACACTCTTGAAAGTCAAGTGATGGATCTGAGTCTGCATTCTACTTTCGGTCTGCTCCATGTTCTTCCTCCACCATGTTTAAAGCAGCTTCTTGCTGGGTTCCACACTAGGTTAAGTCAGAATTAATTGTGCTTGTTGGATTTTGTAGCCAAATTTTGATAACCTCTTTGTATACACAGTCCTATAAGAGGCAAGTATTTTCCAAAACTTTTGTGATTTCATACCTCGTTTTATTGTTTCCCTCATGGGCACATTGAGGACTTTCTGGTTTCATTGGCTGCTGAAGATGGTGTGCTGTTAATGTTCTGTGCACTTTTCTTCAAATCTGTGAATGGTTTGTTCAGCATGTGCTTCTCCACATTTGCCTGGTGTGTAGTATACTCCAGGTATTTGGAGTCCCATATTATCTTCTACTGACTCCAGAAGAGATTTAGTCTTGGCTAGCAGATGGTATATGCATTAGCTTAAAATTGTGTAGCTTAAAATTCTGCCATTTTTTTCTGATATGTTAAGCATGTATGGGATGTGGATTGTCACTATGGGCTTAATGTTTTCAGACATCAACTATCATGTCACCTTCTGTGTGGAGGTACATTGAATTTGGTGGTAACTATAGCTATTTTTCTGGAACACGGCCTTGACATGAGATATTTCTGGTACTAAACTTTATTTGTCAGAGATAAAATTAGTTCTTTGGACAAGGGTGTTAAGCAACCCTTTCCTTTGTGATTTATGATTACAACTAGAGGCTTGATGATATCAGTCCATGTGTGTTATCTTCCAGTAAGTGTTGATGCCAGGTCAGTAAATGATGGTCAGGGACTCCAGAAACTTGGTGTACATAACATACTGTGTGAATGCAGAAAAGCATATGTCAGACAATGGAAGTGGGAACTGCTCCTGGGAGAAGCTGATGGCCAATTATGCCACTAAATGTTGAAGAAGTTACTATTGCCCTGGCTGAGAACTCTGCATGTAATGTGCAAACTTCAGGCACAATACATGCTGCATCACAGCAGCTGAACATTCCATGGTCTATCATTTGATAATTGCTGTGTGCAGTTGCGAAATGGTAACTGTACAAACTTCGGATGTCATGGATACAGATGGTCACCACATTGAGCAACGTTTGTGACATTGAATGTAAACAGGGTATGCAACTAAGAAATGTTACTGCCTCATGTCGAAATTAAATTGAGTTTCTTTCAGTTGTTTGTTCATTATTTATCTTCTCCATGTCTTTACAAATGTTTCCACAAAATTTTGTTGTCCTACAATCACTTTAGTTTCATATGGACACTCTCAAGTAGCAAAAGTTTATTTACGACCACCCTGTACACTCTTGTGTTAATTGTGTCCTGAAAGGAAACAGCCTCTGGATGTCACTTTGAGGATTTTCCTTCCATGCCTGAAACTCATGTCCTGTCAGTTTATGAAGATAGATTCCTGCAGGATTATAAGGCAGTATATGTCTTCCCATCTCATCCCAGATACACTCTATGGATGGCAAAACAAGGGACTATGTAGGCCAGTCAGTGATCCATACATTCCTTAAGGTATTTGTCATGTGAACCTCAGTGCTGCTGGACTATGATATGTGGTACCCTGCTATTGAAGGGTAAGACAATAGGGTTTACCATTCTTGTCACATGCAGCCGAGCATTGAGCCTCCCTTCAGCAATTGCCAAATCAGTCCTGTTGTCATATCCAATAGCTCTCCACACCATGATTCCTGGAGTTAGAGAGATACAAGTCTTGAGAATCAGTGCTTCTTGTGATCTTTCACCTGATCATCTACAGACACAATGGTGTCATTCTGACTACCACAAGCAGAAGCAGGACTCATCACTGAACACCACAGAATGCCTCTAAATGTCCCAGACTCTACACCATGCACATTACTGTTACCTTCAGTGTGATGTGAGAAGCAAACAACGTACAGCAACTACAGATCACAACCCAGCTTCCATTAATCTGTTGATGATGGTGACATTCTGCCCATAACCTCTGCCTGGATTTCACCTATTGTCATCTGTCTATTTTTCAGAGCCAGTTGAGGGGGAAAGCTACTGATTAAGTGCATTTTTGGGCGAACTTTGTTTTATGCATCCTGTAATAAGTATAGCTGTCTCTTTTATGTTGACTAAAGCCTGCCTTATATGTATTTCTCTTTTTTTCTTATCTATACTGGCATTTTGCCATCACCATATAGCCTTATGTTATATGTGAGCTCTTATTTGAGACCCTTGGGAAACACTATCACAGAGCAAGTATTGTACCCCATATCCTTGGCTGACCACCTAAATAAGAGCTCACTAGCTCCCTTTTGATGCTGTATCTTACCAGTACTTTCTATTTCGTATGAATTCACTACTGCTTAAAATACATACTATAGCCCAATGTTATAGACAGATACATACTTTGGTCATGACACCACTGTAAGCTGGTGGCATTCCACTGCCAACATAATGTCCTCATTGCTTTCTGATTCCTTTAATGGAATACACAAAGCTGCATTTTCTGGAGTTAGGAGGAGGGGAAGGAGGAGGAGGAGGAGGAGGAGGAGGAAGAGGATGAGGAAGAGATTAGTGTTTAACATCCCATCAACAATGAGGCCATTAGAAATGGAGCACAAGCCCAGATTATGGAAGGACGGAGAAGGAAAGCGGCTACACCCTTTTGAAGGAACCATCGTGGCATTTGCCTGAAGTGATTAGGGAAAGCACAGAAAACTGAGACCTGGTGTTAGGCTTCAACTGATAGTTCTTACTGAATGTCAACACTAAGACACAGGTTTTTGTCAGGTTTCTCCTGACGGTTTCAAAAATATGTCCCTGGTTGGTAACTGCCTGATTTTCAGCAGAAGAACATGTGGGGTTATCCATACCTATTAGCATCACTGACAAGCAAAGACTGTTTCATCTATGTGTGGGACAAAGTTGCTATTGCATTCTGAGCTATGCTTGTGAGTGGATGTGTTTCATGTATCATGCATCAGTAACAAAACTCTTGTCTCATTATTAGTACATTCAGTCCAACTGCTGGGTGCAAACCAATCAAGGAAAATACTGACTTCCCTTAACTGTATCAGAACTGGCCACACCATGATCAAAGCAAAGCTATACAACTGGGGAATTATCAGTGATGATCAGTGTGACAGCAGAACATCAGAACAAATGATGGAGTGCATTTTGTAAGACTGCCTAAAAAGAAAATTCGTGGGTACCAGGGATGGCTTCATAGACATAATACCTGCAGCAATTAACTGGTCAGAGTCTTTGGATGTCTAACTATAATGGGAAATGGATATCTCAACTTCTTTTGTCTTCTGCTGGTTCTTCAGCTTTGTATTACCTATACATACATATATATATACCTGTATCTGCTTGTACTGATTCATTCATTTTATCTTATCTTTTATGCACTTTACTGTATATACTTGTAAAATATAATTCTCTAAACAACAAGCTAAATGAAAAAAAAAAAATTGGTTCATTCCTACTGCTTCGTAGTGAATTCTGACAAAGTGGTAACCCTGGGTATAACCACAACATGAGATATGCAAATTTTTGTTAAAAACAGCCTACTATGCATTAACAGTTCATGGGCTGTCTGTTGTCTCCTAAGTCTCACCCATACCTCTTATAGCATTACTAGTCATGATGTGATCCAATTTGTCATTATCTTCCATGCAATACTCTGTCAAAAATAATAATGCACTACCTGTTTTATGCCTTTTTCTGTCTTCTGTTAGCAGTAATGGAATCCACAGGTTATACAATTTGCAGAGGTTTAAGCTGTTTTACACAATTCCATGCAGCAGACAATGTGAAACTCATGGAAATTTTATCATTATGTTGTCATTGTGAATAGTTCATTCTCTATCATTTTAATTTCCACAGCATACACCTATTTGTTTTTCATCATAGGCGACCTACCATGTTATTCACCATGCACATCATTCTACCTGTAGTGGAACATTTATGTTTGTCACAATTCCATTGACAAACTCATGTTACTTTCACCATATATTTTACAAATTTGAAAATGAATATCAGCCAGTGAGGGATTTTGTGCATTCATAAACAGTATGGCTGCATATGACTCACATGCAGCAGGTATATTAGTTTTCTTAAAAATTATGGCAACCCACTATCAGGTATCTGCATTGTTGTGAGCTTTAATCAGTGTACATGTACAGTCTTGTAACTGAAATTCAGCTGTGGCATAAACTGGCAATGGAACGTATTCCCTGGGTGTACTGTATGTATGCCCATGATGAGGAAGTAATGTTATGATGTCTGGTACTAGTTCACAGTCATCATTCTGAAGATTCACCATCATGCACTTGTGTCTCAAAAATGGCTTTTTTCTTAAACATACTTGTTGAATTTTTTAAAGCTATAAATATGTTTTACACCAAGTTTGACAAGAAATTTGATAAAAATTCTAGTTTATATTCAGCCCACCTTCAAAACATATGGGATATTACAGTAAGTCAATTAAGATAACAATGTATTACTGTGTTTGTGACAATTAAAGTACATCCTTATCTCTGTAGAAGTGGTTTTCAACCCCACATATTTCATTTAAGATGCTGGTTATTGAAACAATATCCTGATGATTTTCATGAAGCACCTGTTAAACACATAGTGATGAAGTAGCTAGCCAGTGGCATATCCTTTTTGTAGGCTCTTAACAGAAAAAAATAAAACCACAACCAAACTGAAACATTTCTGTGATATAAAAGAAACAAATGTAATATCCAGTATTCTTTCTGAACTGTAATCAGTTGATCTGCTTGGATTTTGGATATTAAGGTAAGAAAGCATTCTTGGTACAAATGTGGTCTGACTTACTTGCATGATGAAGGCTACAGATGAAAAACACTTTCTCTTCTGTTCTTCACGTCGAACAGCCTGCATAATATAACTGTACGGTCCATAGTCTGTTCTGGATACTGCAACATTTTGAATCCACATACAGGAACTACACTGCTTCAGAGACTTCATTCTTGAATTTGGAGAAAATTCCAAGTAAGGCAGTAATTTGCAGCATCTCTCACAGTAGAACATATTTTTTGTCTTGCTAATTTCAATCTCCTGTGATGAAAGATCCAATTTTCACAAAATTTGTAGCCCAGTTTCATACAAGATAGTATTATGTAATTGTATTTGTAGTAAACTCATATTCAGCTGCGGTCAAGACATGTGCATTTGTTCACTAGCTTTGGTATAGACTGGAAGTTCAAATGCTAAGCAGCTGTCATAACCACTTTTAATGTGTCTGTCAACTGCTTAGGACTTTCTCAATATGGTGAATGGTGGTATGTTCTCATGACACTATAGAACATTATACGTATTCAATAATAAAAGATGATTAAAGTTCATAGAGTGACTGATACATACTCTTACCTTACATTTCAAGAAGTGACTAAAGCAGAACATTTTAGACAAGTTAAAATTGTATGTCTGACCACAATTCAATCCTAGAACTGGTAATCAGTAACATCTTGGAGGCTGTGGTTAACTTGAAAACTCTGTTGTATTCTTTTTCATGTTGTTTCTAGCATTGCAACATCTGTTGAAGAATGACAAATCTGTCACTTCTGTCTCAAAAGATATATGTCTTAAGAATCTCAGGAGCAATTTGGGGATGTTTGGCCTCACAGTAAAATTTGTACTATACATCTTGTCTGTGTATCTGATCCAGGCACAACTATATCTAAATGAAGTCATCTATGCTTGCTAAAAACTGCATGAAGATCTTGTTCTTGCAAATGAGATATATGTCTGTGGGCACAATGTGAAAGTTGTCCAACAAGATAGAAAGGAAATCTTCACTGTAATCTAACAATAGGTGCAAAACTTAATAAAATTTGCATGTTTTAATCACTCTTTTTTTTCAATTTCTGGTATGTCATTCACCACTGACTTGTTCTAGAAAGAAAATGGGTAATGAATGCTATTTGAAGCTGACTAAATATCTTGGTTGGTTAGTTGGGTTGCTTTGGGGGAGGAGACCAGACAGCGAGGTGATCGGTCTCATCAGATTAGGAAAGAATGGGGAGGGAAGTCAGCCGTGCCCTTTTGAAGGAACCATCCTGGTATTTGCCTGCAGTGATTTAGGGAAATCACGGAAACCCTAAATCAGGATAGCCGGATGCGGGATTGAACCATCATCCTCCCGAATGCGAGTCCAGTGTGCTAGCCACTCTAAATATCTTCATGAAGGACAGAGAGAAACACAAAGGTCAAATATTGAAATGAGCAGTGATGGATGTGCCATTATGACGATGTCTATATCTGACATCAAGAACTTAACACAATTTTGAGTATTCAGGACTACATTCAGGGGCTGCTCTTTTCCATAGCTTGTTTCCCGACTTATCTGCAATGTACTGATATTGTCTTTTGCGCTGTACAAAAGAGTCTGAAAATGCCTTGAGCTGCCAATATTTGTAGAAACATTGTAAGACATGTTGACCTAGTATTATCTCACATGATATACATTTCCAACATTCACAAATACTTAATGAACACTTACTTGTGGCCTCTGTAACAATAATTAAAAATCTACTATGGTATCAAGAGTTACTGAATCTGATGCATTGTTAGCAAGGGAGAACTGTGTCTGGGAGACACAACAGTAAGAGAAAAAATTACATAAATTTACTGATAGTAACATGAGGGCATTAAAGTTGGTTGTTACTGACAATAAGGACATAACTTCCAAAGAAGTGATAACTTAGTTTAATTTCTAAATGATGGTACAGAGTCAATGAAAACAATGAGATCAACAATACGCAATCAAAACAGTCACAACAAAAAGAAATGCTCACAGAACCTCCAAAATCTGCTGCAACACATATTTACTCACAACCAACCTGTTTCAATCAAGCGGCAATCTTCAAATTGTGGATTAACAATGGCAACAAACACATAATTGTTTTCAGTTGGAGCATCTGTCACATATACATGCATTTACTATCTTATATGTTGTTCATCAGTTACCAAGTGTATGGCATAACTTTGGGCAGACAGTACACTGAACAGTGCAATGGACTGTCAATTTTTGCACATGTTGGGCTGATGAAAAGTGTATGAGATAATACACTCCTGGAAATTGAAATAAGAACACCGTGAATTCATTGTCCCAGGAAGGGGAAACTTTATTGACACATTCCTGGGGTCAGATACATCACATGATCACACTGACAGAACCACAGGCACATAGACACAGGCAACAGAGCATGCACAATGTCGGCACTAGTACAGTGTATATCCACCTTTCGCAGCAATACAGGCTGCTATTCTCCCATGGAGACGATCGTAGAGATGCTGGATGTAGTCCTGTGGAATGGCTTGCCATGCCATTTCCACCTGGCGCCTCAGTTGGACCAGCATTCGTGCTGGACGTGCAGACCGCGTGAGACGACGCTTCATCCAGTCCCAAACATGCTCAATGGGGGACAGATCTGGAGATCTTACTGGCCAGGGTAGTTGACTTACACCTTCTAGAGCACGTTGGGTGGCACGGGATACATGCGGACGTGCATTGTCCTGTTGGAACAGCAAGTTCCCTTTCCGGTCTAGGAATGGTAGAACGATGGGTTCGATGACGGTTTGGATGTACCGTGCACTATTCAGTGTCCCCTCGACGATCACCAGTGGTGTACGGCCAGTGTAGGAGATCGCTCCCCACACCATGATGCCGGGTGTTGGCCCTGTGTGCCTCGGTTGTATGCAGTCCTGATTGTGGCGCTCACCTGCACGGCGCCAAACACGCATACGACCATCATTGGCACCAAGGCAGAAGCGACTCTCATCGCTGAAGACGACACGTTTCCATTCGTCCCTCCATTCATGCCTATCGCGACACCACTGGAGGCGGGCTGCACGATGTTGGGGAGTGAGCGGAAGACGGCCTAATGGTGTGCGGGACCGTAGCCCAGCTTCATGGAGACGGTTGCGAATGGTCCTCGCCGATACCCCAGGAGCAACAGTGTCCCTAATTTGCTGGGAAGTGGCGTTGCGGTCCCCTACGGCACTGCGTAGGATCCTATGGTCTTGGCGTACATCCGTGCATCGCTGCGGTCCGGTCCCAGGTCGATGGGCACGTGCACCTTCCGCCGACCACTGGCGACAACATCGATGTACTGTGGAGACCTCACGCCCCATGTGTTGAGCAATTCGGCGGTACGTCCACCCGGCCTCCCGCATGCCCACTATACGCCCTCGCTCAAAGTCTGTCAACTGCACATACAGTTCACGTCCACGCTGTCGCGGCATGCTACCAGTGTTAAAGACTGCGATGGAGCTCCGTATGCCACGGCAAACTGGCTGACACTGACGGCGGCGGTGCACAAATGCTGCGCAGCTAGCGCCATTCGACGGCCAACACCGCGGTTCCTGGTGTGTCCGCTGTGCCGTGCGTGTGATCATTGCTTGTACAGCCCTCTCGCAGTGTCCGGAGCAAGTATGGTGGGTCTGACACACCGGTGTCAATGTGTTCTTTTTTCCATTTCCAGGAGTGTAGATACATGTATATGTGACAGATGATGCAACTGAAAACAACTACATATCTGACAGAAAGAAACCTTCAGTCCACTGCCTGAAGATGGTTGCTTAATGAAAACTGGTTGTCTGTGAATAAATGCCTCCTACAACAGATTTTGGTGGGTTGACAGTACTGTTCTTTACATACACTGTGGCTGCGTAGAATTGTTTATGGAAAATATTAATGACAAAGTTACTAATGCCACGTTGCTTGTAAGTCATATGAATGTAAAGTGGTTTCAACGGTACAATGTACACAAATATTAGACTATCAACCAATGTAAGCATATAATTTTGTATTGATGACTTTGACAATGAGTGCTTCAAAACTCAATGACAACAGAAATTAAATATGTAATGTGACATAACAACTCTACTTTTCCAATGTTTCCTAGTTCAGGATGTCTTTATGTATGGGAAACACAAGGAGAAGTATAAGACAGAGACTGTCTTCTTCTAAATGTGAAACATATTATTGTTGTTGTTGCTGTCTGGATTTGAGGTACTCAGCATCTACAGCAGATGTGGCTCATAGTAGAATGCTCTCAGGCACCACCCCATGAGGTATAATAAAATAAATTTGTCAACAGTTTATTACAGAATTTAGATCATCACAAAGCATTTTGAATATTTTTCACTATTAAGTGATGTTCTTCAAACAAGTAGTAGACTTAAGGCTGTGCCTTGAAATACCAATTTGCTCCATGTAACAGAGGTTTGGGGATGAGACTTCTATGGAGTATAGCCTTTTATGGGCTTTCAGAATGCACAAAAAGACTATCCTAAGGAAGTGTAGCAAACTCCACATGATTTTCACATTCCACTTCTTACAATGACCCTTCACTCTTGAATCCCTTCCTCTGTATCACTCTATTATGCTTTGATGTATCATCGATCAATGTTTAATATTAAGTTTTGATGTTTTTAAATATACTTTTTTGATTCTAGCATTGATATCTCAAATCACTGTAGTGAGGTCACGCTAAATTAGTAAATGTATAACTGGAGTGTACTAGTGTTGAATGCCAATCTTATACAAGGCAGCAAATGGATCCTGGTATGGAGCGATCTTTCTTACATTATGGCAATGTTTACAAGGGGTGAAGAATAACATTTCGCCACCAAGAGTGGGTCGGGAAAACACAACATAGGCACTTTTGATGAGCCAGACAGTGGACCTCAGCAGAAATTTAGTGGACAGAGCAGCTAGACAGGATCACGTCACTCTCATTACATGATGAAAGAAATTTGTTGCTGTTAACGTGTGCCAAGAGCTTTTACAAACCAATCCTATACTATAGCAAACTCATTAAGCAAGCAAGGAAGAGTGAGAACCACTGATACCTTTGTAATAGAAAGATCTATGCAGTCAAGACATGTGATGTTAGGTAAATATGAGCCACTACTTCACTCGATAAACACCCCAGCATTTTAGCTTGTAAGGCAGTCAGCCAGACAGATCGATGATATATATGATGTTCACACTTGATTCCCTGATTACATTAAAGTTACACCTGGCACAAGTTTGTTGTAGCTTTCCTGCATGCTACTGAACAATGACAGCTGCTACTGGGAGAAATGCCACCTTGCCATAATCACCAGTCACAGAGTTCAACACTGCAGCCTGCCACTGTTGCACATGCGTGGACCTGGAAGTCTTTTCTATTACCCTGGGGTAAGACATCAGAACTCCTGATACTTCAGTGAACTGACTAGGGCCTACCTGAATGACAGGCCAAGGTCATCATACTAAACAGTTACACAGCAATCATCATCATGGTTCAAAAGATCAAGAAGAATGGTGGTGAGTGGGAGGGGACAGACCACCTCTCAGATCACTGTGTGTAAGTCCAAAAAGCTTCCACTCATTGCCACAGCATCATGGTCAGCCAGTGCTGGAGCCACTGTGGGCAGCAAAATGCCATAACAGCAACTGGACAGGAACAGCTGGACAGGAATGGCAAGTGCTGTGTTGGCTGTGAGTGGCCTGAAGGCTGCTTACAACACGTATCCTCGACGGAGATCAGCAGCTGAAGTCAAGTCAAGACACTGATCGTAACTTGTGGAAACAAGTAACTAATTCTGAATCATCTTTCACTGTGCCTACCAATGACAACAAGTCACCACCATCCTTCTCAGGAAAATTGGCAAGGAGTAAACTGGCAGAGTGCCTCCTGACACTGAAGCACGTCTGCTTCTGCACTTCCAACTGTTTCCCTCTTGCAAAGTTGGTATCAGGATGTGGTTGTGCTTCTGATGCTTCCAGCATTGGCATTGGGCATCTGTACAAAGTGTTTCATATGAGAGCCACATTAGCAGTTGCAACAATTGTGGGATGAGTCACTGAAAAGATTTGTTGCTCACATGAATGTTTTGGTTGTGATCATGTCCAGAATAGTATGCAGTAAGTTCAGAGATACTTTTGTACAGCCTAGTGGACCCAAAGATGTGTCTGAATTTAGTGTGAATTATAGTGAAGTGTATTTAGTACTGGTGGATCGTAAAATTTGTGCTCTGACTGGCCACAATGCGCCTTGTTAAAATTTTATCCCTGCAATACCTTCCATTTGTGGGAAGTACAGTCATGCAAAAGAGGAATGTGTTAAGTGTTGCTGGGTGTCAGTGAGACAAAGTAATACATAATTTTTGCTGTTCATGATAGTGTACATTGTGTGTGGTGTATAAGGCGTATTGTGGTAGATAAGGAAATTGCACAAAGATGGCACAAATTAGAGCAACTACTACAGCAGATACAGTGTCAGCTCTGATGGAGCAGGTTAAATTATTAAAGAAACAGATCGAGCAATTTGTTCAGCACTTACACAATCAGATGGGAGGTGCTTCACAATCAGGTGCTAATGAAGTCAAATAAATACTAGCAGTACCTTCCTAATGTGTGGATGCTGTAGCCACTAGTCTCAGTTCCTTTTTTTTCTGGCAGAAAATCAGAGGATGTCACTATTTTTATTCAGGATGTGTAGTTTGAGACAAATAACTAACTGAGACTTTAGAAGCATTTTTGGACAGGATACAAAAGTTGAACATACAAACTTAAAAGCTGACTAACAAACCAGATGCTGATGCAGTTTTATTAAGGCTGAGGGTTCGTCGAACCATTTTGATACTACTTCTCTACCATTCCACTCTCGAATGGTGCATGGGAAAAAGGAACACCTAAGTCTTTCTGTTCGAGCTCTGATTTCTCTTATTTTATTGTGATGATCATTTCTCCCTACTTATGTGGGTGTCAACAAAATATTTTCACATTCGGAAGAGAAAGTTGGTGATTGAACTTTCGTAAATAGATCTCGCCACAAAGAAAACTGCCTTTGTTCCAGTGATTGCCACCCCAACTCACATATCATACTAGTGACACTCTCACCCTTATTGCATGATAACATGAAACGAGCTGCCCTTCTTTGCACTTTTTTGATGTCCTCTGTCAATCTTACCTGGTAAAGATCTCACACTGTGCAGCAATATTCCAGCAGAGGTCAGACAAGTGTAATGTAGGTTGTCTCTTTAGTGGGTTTGTTGCATCTTCTAAGTGTTCCGTCAACAAAGCACAGTCATTGTTTTGCCTTCCCCACAATATTATCTATGTGGTCTTTCCAATTGAAGTTGCTCTTAATTGCAATTCCTAGGTATTTAGTCTAATTGATAGCCCTTAGATTTGTGCAATTTATTATATATCCAAAATTTATCGGATTTCTTTTAGTACCTGTGTGGATGACCTTGCACTTTTCTTTGTTTAGTGCCAATTGCCACTTTTTGCACCATACAGAAATTCTCTCTAGATCATTTTGTAATTTGAATTGACTGTCTGATGATTTTACTAGGTGGTAAATTACAGTGTCATCTGCAAACAATCTAAGGGGGCTGCTCAGATTATCACCTAGATCATTTATGTAAATCAGGAACAGCAGAGGGCCTATGACACTACCTTGTGGAATGCCAGATATCACTTCTGTTCTACTCGATGATTTACTGTTTATCACTACGAACTGTGACCTCTATGAGAGGAAATCATGAATCCTGTCACACAACTGATATGATACTCCATATGCACACAATTTGATTAATAGTCAATTGTGAGGAACAGTATCAAAAGCCTTCTGGAAATCTAGGAATATGGGATCGATCTGCGGTCCCTTGTCAACAGCACTCATTACTTCATGGGAATAAAGAGCTAGCTGTGTTGCACAAGAATGATATTTTCTGAATCTGTGTTGTTTATGTATCAATAAGTAATTTTTTTCAAGGTGATTCATAATGTTTTAGTACAGTATATGCTGCAAAATCCTACTGCAAATTGAGGTCAGTGATATGGGTCTGTAATTCAGTGGGTTACTCCTATTTCCTTTCTTGAGTATTGGTGTGACCTGTGCTACTTTCCAGTCTTTAGGAACAGACCTTTCATCAAGTGAGCGATTGTATATGATTGCTAAGAAAGGCACTATTGTGTTAGCGTACTCTGAAAGGAACCAGATTGGTATACCATCTGGACTGGAAGACTTGCCCTTCTTAAATGATTTGAGTTGTTTCACAACACCTAAGATATCTACTTTTATGTCACTCATGCTAACAGCTGTTCTGGTTTTGAATTATGGAATATTTACTTCATCTTCTTTTGTGAAGGAATCATGGAAAACTGTATTTAGTAACTCCGCTTTAGTGGCACCATCATCGGTAACATTTCCATCCCTATCACGCAGTGACGGTATTGAATGTTTTTTGCCACTGGTGTACTTTACATATGACCAGAATGTCTTTGGGTTTTGTACCATATTTTGAGACAATGTTTCATTGTGGAAACTATTAAAAGCATCTTGCATTGATGTCCACATTAAATTTTGAGCTTCTGTTAAACTTAGCCAGTCTTGGGGATTTCGCGTTCTTGTGAATTTGGCATGCTTATTTCGTTGCTTCTGCAACAGTGTCCTGACATGTTTTGTGTACCATGGTGGAACACTCCTATCTTTTATTAACTTATGTGGTATGAATCTATCTATTGCTATCAATACTGTATCTTTGAATTTGAGCCATATCTGGTCTACACTTACATAATTAGCTTGGAAGGAATGGAGACTCTCTCTTAGGAAGGCGTCAAGTTAATTTTTATCTGCTGTTTTAAATAGATATATTTTGTATTTATTTTTAGTGGTTTTTGTTGATATTGTTTTGAGCCTCACTACAGTGCCCTTGTGTTCACTAAGCCCTGTATCCATCATGACACTCTCTATTAGATCAGCATTATTTGTGGCTAAGATGTCAAGTGTGTTTTCACAACCATTTACAATTTGTGTGTGCTCATGAACTAATTGTTCAAAGTAATCTCTAGAGAAAGCAATTAGTACAATTTCAGAAGATGTTTTCTGTCTACCACCGGCTTTGAACATGTATTTTTGCCAACAAATCGATGGTAGATTGAAGTCTCCACCAATTATAACTGTATGAGTGGGGTACTTATTTGTAATGAGATTCTAGTTTTCTTTGAACTGTTCAGCTATTATATCGTCTGATTCGGGGGGGGTGGGGGGGGGGGGTCAGTAGAGGGAGCTAATTATTATTTTGGTATGGCTGTTGAGTACAACCTCTTCCCATAGTAATTCGCAGGAACTATCTATTTCAACTTCACTACAAGATAAACTACTACCAACAGACATAAACACACCACCACGTACTTTATTTAATCTATCCTTTCTGAACACAGATTGCGCATATGTAAAAATTTCAGCACAACTTATCTCTGGCTTTGTAATGTGTACAAGGGATATTAAGGGTCAGTTTATGGTGCCAACAAGCCTGGATAATTTTGGGGAAGATGAAGTTAGTCTTTTTAAACTTAAGTCAGTTGATAGGTATTCCTGCTTAAGGGAAGTCTCTCTAACAAAGGAACCACTTTTGACAAAGCTGAGGTATCCGAGTAATGAGGGAATTAGTATATTTCATCAAAATATACAAGGTATTAGAGATAAAGTTAGCGAATTGCTTATAGATGTTGACTCTGAAATTATTGGTATATCTGAACACTTCTTAAATAAGGAGATAATTCAGAGGCTTCCTTTACCAGGATACAGGTTGGCTGGCAGCTTTTCGAGGAGCTCTTTGCGGTGTGGGGGAGTAGCCATGTATGTGAAAAATGGCATCCCATTTGAGTCAATTGATGTTTCAAAGTACTGCACTGAAAAGGTGTGTGAATGTTGTGCAGGTGTGGTTAAATTTAATGGAGCTAAACTTCTAACTGTTGTTATTTATAGATCCCCAGACTCCGATTTCACAACATTTTTGGTAAAGCTAGAGGAGGTTCTTGGTTCACTTTATAGGAAATACAAAAAGTTAGTTATATGTGGTGACTTCAATATTAATTGTATAAGTGATTGTGCAAGGAAGAGGATGCTGGTAGACCTCCTTAATTCATATAATCTTATGCAAACCGTATTCTTTCCAATGAGAGTGCAAGGGAACAGTAGAACAACCATAGACAACATTTTTGTTCATTCCTCATTACTAGAAGGGCATTCTGTTAGCAAAAAGGTGAATGGCCTTTCAGATCATGATGCACAAATTTTAACTTTAAAAGATTTTTGTGCTGCAACACGTGTTAAATATAGTCATCAGCTGTTTAGGAAAGCTGATCCAGTTGCTGTAGAGACCTTTGTAAAGCTTATCAAGGAACAAGGGTGGCAAGATGTTTATAGCGCTCATACAGTAGATGATAAATATAATGCTTTTCTCGAGACTTTTCTCGTGCTCTTTGAAAGTTGCTTTCTGTTAGAACGTTCAAAACAGGGTACTAGCACAAACAGGCAGCATGGGTGGCTGACTAGAGGGATAAGAATATCTTGTAGAACAAAGTGGCAATTATATCAAAACGTTAGAAACAGTCAGAATCTAAATGCAGCAGCCCATTACAAACAGTATTGTAAGGTGCTTAAAAATGTTATTAGGAAGGCAAAAAGTATGTGGTATGCAGATAGAATAGGTAAGTCTCAGGATAAAATTAAAACCATATGGTCAGTTGTAAAGGAAGTGGCTGGTCTGCAGAGACAGGTCGACGATATAGAATCAGTGTGTAGTAGGAATGTCTGTGTTACTGATAAGTCGCATATATGTACAGTATTTAATAATCACTTTCTGAATATAGCAGGTGAACTAAATAGAAACCTAGTCCCAACAGGGAATCATATAGCGCTCGTAGAAAAAAGTATTCCGAGACTGTTACCTGAAATGCTCCTCCATGATACTGACAAGAGGGAGATTGAGTTAATAATTAAATCACTAAAGCCAAAGAACTCTCATGGATATGACGGGGTATCTAGCAGCATACTGAAGTATTGTTCTATGTATGTTAGCCCAGTACTTAGCCATATCTGTAACTTTTCCTTTAGGAGTGGTCGGTTTCCTGACCGATTAAAGTACTCAGTAGTGTAGCCACTTTATAAAAAGGGAGACAGGGATAATATTGACAATTATAGACCTATTTCTATGCCATCGGTGTTTGCTAAGTTATCAAGAAGGTTGTATATACAAGGTTACTGGAGCATTTAAATTCACATAATTTGCTGTCAAATGTTCAGTTTGGTTTTAGAAATGGTTTAACAACTGAAAATGCTGTATTCTATTTTCTCTGTGAGGTTTTGGATGGATTAAATAAAAGGTTGCGAATGCTAGGTGTTTTCTTTGATTTAACGAAGGCTTTTGACTGTGTTGACCACAAAATATTACTGCAGAAGTTGGACCATTATGGAGTAAGGGGAATAGCTTACAATTGGTTCGCCTCTTACTTTAAGAACAGAAAGCAGAAGGTAATTCTCCACAATATTGAGAGTGGTAGTGATGTTCAGTCCCAATGGGGCACTGTTAAGTGGGGCATTCCCCAAGGGTCGGTGCTGGGGCCACTGCTGTTTCTTATTTATATAAATGATATGCCTTCTAGTATTACAGGTGATTCAAAAATATTTCTGTTTGCTGATGACACCAGCTTGATAGTGAAGGATCTTGTGTGTAATATTGAAACAGCAACAAATAATGTAGTTCATGAAATAAGTTTGTGGCTTGTGGAAAATAATTTGATGCTAAATCACAGTAAGACTCAGTTTTTACAGTTTCTAACTCACAATTCAACAAGAACCGATATTTTGATCAGACAGAATGGGCATATTATAAGCAAGACGGAACAGTTCAAGTTCCTAGGCGTTCGGATAGATAGTAAGCTGTTGTGGAAAGCTCATGTCCAGGATCTTGTTCAGAAACTAAATGCTGCTTTATTTACCATTAGAACAGTATCTGAAATAAGTGACACTTCAACATGAAAAGTAGTCTACTTCACATATTTTCATATGCTTATGTCATATGGTATTATTTTTTGGGGTAATTCTTCTGATTCAAAAAGGGTATTTTTGGCTCAAAAACGGGCTGTTCGAGCTATATGTGGCGTAAGTTTGAGAACCTCTTGTCGACCCCTATTCAATAATCTGGGAATTCTGACATTGCCCTCACAGTACATATTTTCTTTAATGTCGTTTGTTGTTAGCAATATTAGCCTATTCCCAAGAGTTAGCAGCTTTCACTCAGTTAATACTAGGCAGAAATCCAATCTGCATGTGGAATGCACTTCCTTGACTCTTGTGCAGAAAGGAGTGCAGTATTCTGCTGCATCCATTTTCAATAAGCTACCACAAGAACTCAAAAATCTTAGCAGTAGCCCAAACTCTTTTAAGTCTAAACTGAAGAGTTTCCTCATGGCTCACTCCTTCTATTCTGTCAAGGAGCTCCTGGAAGAGCTAAAAAATATCGTGTTATAATTTCATGTATTGACTCGTCCCATGACCATGGAGACTTCTCCTTAATTTGGTCCCATAGAACAATAAATAAATAAATAAAAATTACTGACAGCCCCATCATAGGTTCTCAAAAAGGAAGATACTGAGGAGTCTAGGGTACAAGATAGAACAGAGTGCACCATTGACATACCTGCATTGTGAGAAAAGTGAAGCATCTTAAGGCTGAAGACAGATCATTAATGGAATCAGTGTTAATACGATATAAGGATTTATTCAATCTATTAGGAGTGTTACCTGCTACACCAATAAAACAGCATAGAACACCAACAGGCAATCATCTGCCAATATTTATAATGCAGTAATAGTTACCTAAGCATTTACAGTCTTTAGTAGAACAATTTAAGAATAAGCAGTTATCAGATGGGATTGTAGAATATACTAATTGTACCAAAAAAGTCACCAGATAGAACAAAGAAATATCAATTTTGTTGTGACTATAGATTCTTAAATGAATTATGGTAGCTGATGCATGCCAGATTCCTGATACTACTGACACATTGGATTATTTAGGTCAGTACACATTCTCTTCAACTATAGATTTAAGAAGTGGATATCATTAAGCTGAGGCACATCCTGAGGATAGACATAAAACAGCATCTGTCACATTTTCTGGTCACTACCAATGTTTTAGGATGCCTTTTAGGCTGAAAAACATGCCAGTTATGTCTCAATGTTTATTAGATGGCATCCTCATAGGCTTAAAAACCAAACAAATGCAGGGACTATTTAGATGATATAATCGTATTTGCAAATGTCTAGAAGCACATGTTCAGAATTTGGAGATTGTATTTGACTGGTTGGGAAAGGCTCAACTTATGCTTGTTATTGATAAGCGCACAATCACAAGTAAACTATCTAGGGCATATAAATAGCCAAGGTGCAATAAGAATAGATCCATGCCTTACATCACAAGTACATGATTTTCTGGTTCCTCAGACAGCTTAACAATTACAATTCCTCCTTGGATTTGCAGATTTCACAAAAGAATTCATATTGTCATGTGATGGTAGAGGTACAGCTTTAGGAGCAGTTTTGGGGCAAATCATTGATGGGAAAAGGCACTCAATCACATATGGGTCTCATCAGCTTGATAAGGCTGAGCAAAATTATTCTAACACTGAAAAGGAGATAATGAAATTAATGTATGGTATTTATTATTTTAGATGTTGCCTGTACAGATGTAAGTTCACATTGATTACAGATCACGGACCATTTAAATGGCTTCTAGGGTTAAGAGATTCTTCAAGTCATCTAACGAGATGGGCTTTGAAACCAAGCAAATTTCAATACGATGTAATCTACACACTGTGTGTTACACACATAAATGATGACACACTTAGTAGGCAGATGAGGCATTGCAGATCTTTGAGTTTGATCTCAAAAATCTGCAGAAAGCACAAGCAAGTGATAAAGTGTGTCAGGTGTATTGCAAACAGTCACAGTTTGTCATACAAGATGGGATATTGTGGAAATCTACAAAGTGTTAACCACATGTTGCAGATCCAACTGCTTTGCAGACAGAAGTATTATTACAATCACATGATCATATGTCATCAGGTCTTGAATGATTTATAGAAGAATAGCAGAAAGGTTCTGGTGGAGAACAAGACATGCTGATGTTCATTAGTATGTCAACATCTGTGTTATGTGTGTGCAATGTGATGATTTATGCCATCAAAATATACAATTACAAAGACTTCTGGAGTCGTTACCCATTTCAAATGACATGAGCCAATATTCTGGGGCCATTTCACAGGAGTCAATCAGGTAAGAAGAATGTATTAACAATCATTGATCTCTTTTTCAAAGTATTTAGTAATGGTAGTCATACAAAATCAGAAAGTAAGCACAGTAGCTCATGTTATGGTAAATCATTGGGTACCTAAATTTGGTGTTCTGCAAATGATTATTATGGACCAAGGGATAAATTTCATGTCTGATCTCATTAAGTAGTTGTATCACTTACTGAAAATTAAGAAATTACATAAGAGTCCTTCCCACCCACAGACAAACTGTCTCACAGAGAGAGTTCATAGGACTATGTCCGTGATGCTAAGCCATTATGTGAATTCTCAACACCTACATTCTACATTGGTATATACATCTAGATTTTGTAGTTAGTGCCTACAATTTAAAAACCCATACAGAAACAGGGATATCACCTTATGAGGTTGTACATGGACACAAAATGCCATCTCTGTTTTTGTGTGAATCAAGAAAAGTTGGGAAAAGAAGGTGAACATGTTAATGTATTTGCAAAACCTCTAAAGGAAGTCTGGGAAAAGATAAAATGGGTCAACTTGAAAGCACTTGAATGTCAAGAGCATGTGGATTTGTGTAAGAGGAACCAACCACAGTATTGGATAAGACAATAGGTATTACTTCTGCACCCATACACTCCAAAGGGTAAGTCAAAAAAGGGTCTTTACCATGTGGTCAAGGTAATGTCACCTGTAAGTGTAAAATTACAATTACCAGGATGTACTTCAGTAGTTCATATCAGTAGAATCAAATCTTTTCAAGGGGCCATAGAGTCTTTTCCTCAAGTACCAGCGGAATGGTCTTGTAGAGGAACTAAGAAGCAAAAGAGTAAAATAAATACTACAAAATGGGACATACAGGATGTTGTTGTTGTTGTGGTCTTCAGTCCTGAGACTGGTTTGATGCAGCTCTCCATGCTACTCTATCCCGTGCAAGCTTCTTCATCTCCCAGTACCTACTGCAGCCTACATCCTTCTGAATCTGCTTAGTGTATTCATCTCTTGGTCTCCCTCTACGATTTTTACCCTACACGCTGCCCTCCAGTACCAAATTGGTGATCCCCTGACGCCTCAGAACATGTCCTACCAACCGATCCCTTCTTCTAGTCAAGTTGTGCCACAAACTCCTCTTCTCCCCAGTTCTATTCAATACCTCCTCATTAGTTATGTGATCTACCCATCTAATCTTCAGCATTCTTCTGTAGCACCACATTTCATACAGGATGAGACCAAGGAATATGTAGTCTTAGATATAGAGGTACTGGATACTAGTAGGGCATTTCCTTTGTTTTCAAAGGTTCATGTTGCATACTTAAAAATATAGCTTTTTTGTTGTATTCCCACTTTTTTCTAAGGAGAGAGGGAGTACATGTAAATTATTTCCTCTAGCTGATGGTGAGGATGATGCCTCGATGGAGTTTAATGAGTGTTATGACCTTGTTCATCTTTGGAGCAGAAGGAATTGTCAACCAGCCTTCGGGGAATGAAGGTTTGTTCATGCAGCTGCCAGATGTAGTCCTCATGAATCACAGATGGTTGTTGAGACTGACCTTTGACATGTGGGATGTAGAGAATGAAGTGAGAATGTTGCAAGATATGTTCTTAGAAGTGCTAAAGGAAGCAAAATGGGGCAGCACAATAGGGGATATATGGAGTGAATATTTTGAATTTAAGTTTTGTTATGACAAATTGAAAGAGCAGTTGTAGCATGTAACGGGTACAATCCTGTATTCTCTAATATGGTGGGAGAGAGGATGGCTGAATGTGGGTGGTAAACCACTAAAATCTGTGTTTGGCATAGCAGATAAAGATGATATTTTGAGTTTGAATAGTACAGTGGGTCAAGTGCAAGAAGTAGCAAGATATACAGAAACAATGGTGGATTGGTATACAATGCAAATTATGGGTATGGAGCAAGGAATGTTAAATATAACTACAATGATGCATAAAATAACCACCAAATTATAACAATATGCAAATGACACGATGATTAACAGAAATAAGGATTTAGGTATAATACAGAATCATCTAAAAACATTAGACAACAAAGCAAGGACAGCCATGCTAATGAGAGAATCAGCAAATAGTTTAAGTGACACTAGAATAGAATTGGAAGGAATGTAGGAAGCTGACCTCCACACTATGTGCAAACAATTAAGCACTGCACTGTTATCACCAAAACGGTTTTGGCAAGTAGTACTGCAAGCAGAAAAGGAATTTCCTGCAGGTCTGCAGCATGTTATTTGCCTAAATGAGAGAAGCATAGCATTTTACTGTCATGTTTCAATAATTAAAGTTATTCTGATAAGGCACATATATACAATGTTGGGAAAAAATTGCATCACCAAAAATTAATTAATGTACAGTAATTAAATTTCAGGAGTACATTTGTCTCGGTAACATATTTAAATGATTAACATTGCAGCATCACAGGTTAATGAAAGCATGAGAGAAGCCATTGCAAATGTGAAATGATGGTACATTAATAATTGGTAAAACTGTCAGAAAGTTGAATGCCAGCATGCAAATGTACATGCATTGTGTTGTACAGGTGCCGGATGTCAGTTTTTTGGGTGGAGTTTCATGCCTGTTGCACTTGGTTGATCAATACAAGGACAGTTAGTGCTGTTTGTGGATGACACTGGAATTGTTGTCCAATGACATTCCATATGTGCTTGACTGGAGGCAGACCTGGTGACTGTGTAGGCCAAGGCAACATGTTGACACTCTGGAGAGCATGTTAGGTTACGACAGTGGTATGTGGCAGCACAACAGGTCAAATTATCAGACTGATGTAAAGTTTTCAGTCAATGTTCATGGAATAACAATGAGAATGCATCTGCTGTCATACAAAATTTCAGCCAATACTACAACTCGAAATGTAGGTCTAGTGTGTCTAGCACACAGATATGTTGGTTGCCGGACCGCAACTGGACTCCTTCTAATGAACACATGGCCATCACTGGCACCAAGACAGAACCAGCTTTCATCAGAAAATGCAACAGACCTCCACCCTGCCATCCAAAGATCTCTTGCTTGATACCACTGTCACAAATGGTGGTGGTTTTGAGTCAGTGGAATGCATACTATGGGGCATCTGGGTTGGAGATTACCCTGAAGTGGCCAATCCATAACAGTTCATTGTGTCACTGTGGTGCCAACTGCTGCTCAAATTGTTGCTGCAGGTGCAGTAAGATGTACCAGAGCCATACATGGAACACAATGATGTCCCATCTAGGTAGTGCCATGTAGTTGTCCAGAGCCCAGTCTTTTTATGGCCATATATTAATGTGACCAATACTCCCAGCAATCATGTACAATGTCTACATTCCTGCCAAGTTTCTCTGTAATATCATGGAAAGAACATCCAGCTACTCATAGCCCTATTACATGACCCCCTTCAAACTCAGTGATGTGTTGAAATGGCACCTTTGTCGCCTTAAAGGCATTCTTGACTAATATCAACTCACAAAGTCCAATCTCAACAGTAACTAATACTCACAACTGTCACAGTGTGTGTTTAAAGCAAACCTGATTTCCATCCTCATAGTGATGCTACTAGTGTCACACTTATGTGACTGGTGCAAAATCTGAAGAGGCATCACCTTTCAGATGTATAAACACACTTACAAACTTTTGTTTATGTCACACAACTCCTTCTTCGTGCTGAAATTTTTTTTCCATTATTGTACATTAACTCTTCAGGCCTGAATTTTTTTCTGGAGTTAGGAAAATTTTTCTTTGTCTGACAATGATCTTATTTTGTTAATGATTTTAGATGCATAGTTTAGACAAAAATATGTACCCATTTTCAAAACATATGCTGTACACTTGGTTTCATTTACAGACTAAAATAACTAATTATGACATATTCTCTGTTGCAATAAACAGTAAAATGATCATCAAATAATTACCATGCAAAGTAAAAAAACAATATTCAGTTAAACAGTAGAATATAATGAACCCACCAAACCTCTCTGGGGAACACCACCTTGAAGTAGCACTGACCATGCAGGTGGAGAGGCTTGTTTGTTTGCGTGAAGCTGAGGGCTGTGCCGGCTGTGAGAACCAACAGTCAGTAAAGTCTTGGCCGATGGACTAGACTAAGTGTGTCCCACAATGACCTGTCATCCCACATCCATTCCTTGTCCTTTCCCAACTCAAAAATACCCAAACAAAGGTGTGATGCAATCCACGCCGAGGGGTGCTAGGCACATGGGAAGATGTCATGAACAGAGCATCAGGGATACTGGGCGACCACCCCACTGTGTGGGGTTTCTGTGGTGTGGACTGATTAGATACCCAACTTTCATGGGATGAAAATGGGCATGAAAGAAAATAGCAGTACTGAGGGGCAAGTTGAGACCCCAGACACCCACACATCAGGGCTGGAACTGATGGAAAACGTCCCCCCAGCTGAATAGGGGTACAGACCTGTTCAAGAAGTGGGAATGGTAACCAAGACATTGGACCAGATTAAGATCAAAGACTTGTCTGGGGCTCAGAGGAGGAAATTTCTTAGAGAATAGAAGCTAAAGGAAGGAAAAGAGTGCCTTCCTAAACAAAAGGAGAGGGAACAAAAAGGGCTTGAGCCCAAGACCTCCAAGAAAAGGCTGTCCCAGGGTGAAGGGAGTGTACAAACCCCTTCCACATTGAGGGCAGGCAGTAAGAGAACAAGGGAGGAATCTAAGATCCTACTTCTCAGGATAAGTGTATCCAGAAAAAGCCGAGGCAAGAAATAAGGTAACAGATCTATAGCACTGAAGTCCCAGTTTTTAGGATGGTGGTTATCCAGCAAGGCTATCCACTGGTCAAGATCACCTCACACCAGGAGAAGCTCATGCAGATGGCTCTCTTCAAGAGGTTTTGGAGGGACACTGGTCCAGGACCCAAATTCAGGAGAGTCTATCTGGATCACAGTGTCTGTGAAGGGGGGTGGTAAAGTGGACTGGTGTAAGGAAAAGGTGCCCCTAATATCACCATGGGAGGATGCAAAGCTGATGGTAAAGACAGTGGCTGAACTCTTGAAGACCGCGAAGATATTAATCTGGGTGCCAAAACTCCTTAAGGATACCTCTCCTGAGACTCTGAATGAGAAAATAGGATCTCAAAACCTGAAAGTCTCAACAGAGGATTGGAAGGTAATAAACCAGAAGGTTGCACCAAACGGCCAAACCCTTTTGGTGGAAATTGGAGAGAAGTCCCTGAAGGCACTGCGGGAACAGGACCTGAGACAATTCTTGGGGTTCTCGCAGGTTGCCGTTAGGGTAATCAAAGACATCAGAAGCGACAGTGGCAGCAAGATGGAGACAGAATGTGCTGCAGATAAATCTGCAACACAGTAAAGGGGCCACTGCTGCCCTGAGTCATCTTCCGGAAAGACAACAAGTGGACATGGCCCTGACTCAGGAACCCTGTTAATATAAAGGGGATGTATTGGGCCTCAGTGGCACTGGAAGTAAGTTGGTTTATGCTAGAAATATAAGAAACTCCAGAACGTGCATTTATGTAAAAAATGGAATCCCCTTCATGTTGATTGTGAACTTTTGTTCTAGGGTCTTACCATCGAGATGCAGCAATGTGAGGAAGGTATCATGAGGGAGTTTGTAATGGCCTCAGCATACCTTCCTTATGAGGACAGTGCTTCTCCTTCTCAGGAAGTGAGGAGACTGACGGAAGCCTGTGCACAACAGGGCGACCAACTATTGGTTGGATGTGATGCTAATGCTCATGATTTAGTGTGGGGCAGCACTGATACCAACAGTAGAGGTGAGTACCTTCTAGAATTTCTTCTAGCTAATAACTTAGAGATCCTCAGTAGGGGCAAGGAACCTACATTTAGGGAAGAGGTAACTGACATAACCTTCGGTTCCACTTTGATGGGTAGTTAGGTCAAACGATGGCATGTGGCTTTAGAACCATCCTCATCAGACCAAATGCATATTGAGTTTGAGGTTGAAATGGGCATTAGGCAGACCATGTCCTATAGGAATTCCAGGGAAACAGACTGACAGGTGTATATGAGGGACCTTGACTCAAGCCTACCGGACGTCAGTACTTCGATAAGAAATCCAGCAGAGTTTGAGGAGGTTACAGAGTCAGTGACCACTGCCATCATGACCTCATACCATGACAACTGCTCAATCACCAAGAAGTGCATGAATAGGAATGTATCTTGGTGGAACAACAACTTGGAATCACAGAGGAAACAGGTAGGAAGACTGTTTAATCTTGCAAGAAGGAAAGGACAATAGGCAGAATATCAGGAGGCCCTTGTCAATTAGAATCCTGCAACTTAGCAAGCATAGCAGGCCCCCTGGAACGTATTCTGTCAGGAGGTAGAGGGTATGGCTATTCAGGCAGACTTCACAGAATCCACAATAGGATACCAATTAATCCTGGAGGAACTTTAAGGAAAAAGGATGGAGAGTGTAAGAGGACAGCACATGAAACACTGGGAGTAATCCTCAAGACTTATTTTCCTTAATGTTCTCCAACAGGCAACATAGACCAGGATGAGATCCCTGTGAGATATCAGTTTTCAGGCATTCAAAGGGAGAACTAGGAATCTGCCAGTGAATGTGTTGACCATAGTAAAATCCCATATGCGGTGGGATCATTCCAATTGTTCAAGTTACCTGGCCCAGATGAAATATTTCCAGTGCTCCTACAACAAGCTGGAGGGAAGTTAATAAGATTCCTATGCAGGTTATTTAGAGTTAGCCTAGCAGCAGGAATCATTCCTAATGTCTGGAGGGCAGTGAAGGTTGCCTTCATTCCAAAGCCAGGGAGAATTGATCATACCAATGCCATGGGTATGATACCAATCAGTCTGTCCTCATTTCTTCTTAAAACATTATAAATATTACACCTGTATTTAAAGATGGAGGTAGCAACTGGGGCACAGGGGCTAAAGACTGACAAAAACTGGAACTCACTGGGATATCCAGGATCTCACACTAAAATACTGAGTGAGGTAGACATAAGTATGGTTGGGTAAATGCCAGCTGACTATATAATAACTCCTAGCTGCTTCAACAAGCCTTTCAATGTAGTAACTGGAAGTAGAGAGCTCTGGGAGAACAAAGTTTGACTTCGTACTGGGGACGAGTCTGATTCACTGACGGTTCAAAAACAGACCAAGGTGTTGGGGCCAGGGTATGCGGAGTGCAGCCAAGGCTGGAGAGTGCAATCTCTCTACGGAAGATGGCCACTATGTTTCAAGCAGAAATATCTGTTATCAGGGTGTGTGTGGAGGAGAATTTGTGATGGTGCTACAGAGGTCATAGCATTTTCATTTATTCAGACAGCCAAGCAGCCCTGAAAGCACTGGCAGTAGACTTATTGTGGGTCCCTGGTCACTCAGGGATTAGTGATAATGAGCAAGCTGATAGGTTGGCCAGGCTAGGGTTGATGTCACAATTCATTGGAGTGAAACCTATCCTGACAATCACCAAGGCAATTATCAAAATAAAACTACAAGATTGGACAAGGAGACAGCTTGTAGAACACTGGGCTAAAGTCCAAAAGCAAAAACATTGCAAGGTATTGATGCCAAAGCCACGTTCTAAGAGAAGTCTCTCAATCCTGGGTTTGAACAGGAGAGAAATGAAACTCATGGTTGGACTACTGACAGGCCATTGGAACTTCAAAAAACACCTAAATACAATGGGGAAACAGAAAAAGACCCTGAATGTAGGATGTGTGGGGGTGAGGAAACAGCATCACATTTGATCTATGAATGTGAGGCATTGGAGATTAAAAGAAACAGATTATTCAGATCAACCAGACCTGAAGAAATTGAGTCTAGCAAAGCACTGGTAAAGGATCTCATTGCACTGCTCAAGGGCATTGGTTGACTTTACTAGAGACACAGGGAATGATACCACACAATAAACCGCATTTCAGTGCAGGCAGCAGCGGGCTTGGCCAATGTTGTTTTTGCTTCCCTTGATAAATTAAAATCAAATCAAACCCACTAAATCCATGTAGTCTGTTGGTTAAGAGCTGCTGCTTACTACTATATTGACTTACTGATATTTTTATAATGATGCCCACCAGCTGGCAACACTTGTACATGATGAAAATGTTTACCTCTGGTTTCCATTGGGAAAAAAATACTTCCATTGCAGCTAAGACACAGTAAAAGGTAATGTACATAATTGTAGCCAGAGGGTCTGAAAGGGTTAATGTGCAATCCCAAGTAACTAGCTTCAAGTCACAATTTAAATGTTATCCAATTTATACATATCGTACTGGATGGAGTCTTATTGACAGATGGATTGAATTACGTGTTAATGAAGTATTACTTGTATATAAACAATCAGAAATGCACCTAATTCTATCAGTGAGAGATCTTGATAAGTGTATTAATGACATTATTACTATTTGGTCTGTACGAAAAGTTCAAATGGATAACCGATCATGTGAAGTACAAGTGTTTTTGGAAAATATTATTGCACCATAGTGTAAGAAGGTAGTTATAAAGTCATAAACACATTTTCAGCAGGCCAGAAATCATTGAATTTCTTCTCTGTACAAGCCACAAGTGATAATAGTAAACTATTACAAAAACAAGACTTTAACAGGAATGACAAGAGTGGAATCACAGCTTAGTGGTATATTAATCAGCAGAACAGAATGTGATATAGTGTGAATAGACTTTCTTCCACGAGTAATCATCATGGGTACTATGGCAATTACTAGTGTATAACCAATATTGTACTGGCCGGATTCAGCATCTTACATATTGAGAATACTTTCTTTCTAAATTATACACTAGAGGCTGTGGCACTACAGGGCATAGACAAAAGAATTGATGCAGAACATGGCCAAATTGCTGTTGATCAAACGTTAAGAAATGTTAAAGAGTATCAACATGAATGAAAGTAGAACATGATTACCAGTAGTGTAAAGGCCACTACTACAACCACAGTACTAGCAGTCATTTTTGGAGTTTATCTTTTCCCAAGAAATAAAGTAATGCAAGCATAATTAAAAATCACACATGAGATCCCTCTGGAATGGGTTGTAACAGAAATAAAAACAGAAATTGTAATATACGTTAAGCTGGTAGAATTTTGTAAGCAGACTTAAGATTTTTACATTAAAAAGTTGCTTTTTTTTTTTAGAGGAGAGGGGTATGGTGCATGCCAGTCTTGGAGAAGGCAGGATATGGTCAAACTTTTCTCAGTTCCAGTTCAAAGCCATCTCACATTATGGCTGTGTCAACACAAGATAGGCACGAAGAATAACATTTCAGTACTGAGAGTGGGTCAGGGGAAAACACATCATCAGCACTTCTGGTGAGCCAGACAGTAGGTCTCAGCAGAAATATAGTGGGGTAGAGAAGCTAGACAGGATCACATCACCTTTATTACATGATGAAACTAACACTATTGCTAATGCAACACTGCACACCAAGAACTTTGATCAACCAGTACTATACTATAACAAACTTGTTATGCAAGTGTGGCAGAGTGAAAACTACTGATACCTTCATAATAGCAAGACCTATGCAGTCTTGACAAGTGGTGTCAGATAAGCAGTGGCCACTACTTCACTCTATAAATACCCCAGCATTTTAATCCTTAAGGCAGGTGGTCAGATGGATTGACGTCATACATAACTTTTGCACCCGATTCCCTGTTTACAGTAAAGTGACATCTGGCACAAGTCTATTATAGATTTTCTGCTTGATACTGAATGACAACAATGTTGTCTACCTTACGATACTCACCAGTCACAGATTTCAATACCACAGCCTGCTGCTGTCACATATAGGTGGACCCTGGGGTCTTCCCCATTGTCCCGGGTCAGGACATCAGCATTCCTGATACTTAAGTGGACTGATACTGTGGGAGTGCAGTGTGGCAAGCACCGGACCATGGGTGGTGAACCACCATAGCAGCAGCCAGCCACAAATGGCAAGTGTGACATCAGTTACCTTGAAAAGGCCAAAGACAGCTTATGACGCAAATCCTCAATGAACATTTACAGCCAATGTGAACAGCTAGTCAAGACACTGACCGTAACTTATGGAAATAAATAACTAATTCTGAATCATCAATCACTGTGTCTTATGCTTATGCTTGTGGAATATTGTCTCAGTTATGTGACTGGATTTGTGATTTCCTATCAGAGAGGTCACAGTTTGTAGTAACTGATGGAAAGTCATTGAATAAAACAGAAGTGATTTCTGGCGTTCCCCAAGGTAGTGTTATAGGCCCTTTTCTGTTCCTTATCTATATAAATGATTTGGGAGACAATCTGAGTAGCTGTCTTAGGTTGTTTGCAGATGATGCTGTTGTTTATTGACTAATAAAGTCATCAGAAGATCAAAACAAACTGCAAAATGATTTAGAAAAGATATCTGAATGGTGCAAAAATTGGCAGTTGACCCTGAATAACGAAAAGTGTGAGGTCATCCACATGAGTGCTAAAAGGAATTTGTTAAAATATGGTCACACAATAAATCAGTCTAATCTAAAAGCCATAAATTCAACTAAATGCCTAGGTATTACAATTACGAACAACTTCAATTGGAAGGAACACATAGAAAATGTTGTGGGAAGGCTAACAAAAGACTGCGTTTTATTGGCAAGACACTTAGAAAATGTAACAGATCTACTAAGGAGACTGCCTACACTACACTTGTCCATCCCCTTTTAGAATAGTGCTGTGAGGTTGGGATTCTTACCAGATAGGACTGACAGAGTACATCGAAAAAGTTCAAAGAAGGGCAGCACGTTTTGTATTATCGTGAAATATAGGAGAGAGAGTCATGGAAATGATACAGGATTTGTGCTGGATGTCATTAAAAGAAAGACATTTTTCGTTGCGACGGACTCTTCTCTCAAAATTCCAATCACCAACTTTCTCCTCCGAATGTGAAAATATTTTGTTGAAATCGACCTACATAGGGAGAAATGATTACCATGATAAAATAAGGGAAATCAGAGCTGGTACAGAAAGATATAGGTGTTCGTTCTTTCCACGCGCTATATGAGATTGGAATAATAGAGAATTGTGAAGGTGGTTTGATGAACCCTCTGCCAGGCACTTAAATGTGATGTGCAGAGTGTCCATGTAGATATACATGTAGATATCTGTGACAACAGGTCACCACAATCCTTCTGAGGAAAAACACAAAAAGCAAACTGGGAGAGTGCCGCCCAACACAGAACCATCTCTACTTTGCCCTCCCAACAGTTTCCATCTTGTACCACAACGTCATAACATATATGTCAATATATAGTGAGAGTTTTATGAATGATTATACAAAACAAGGGTGTGAAACATGTATCATTACTTTTGTTGTTAATATAGTACTTGCTTGCTAACAGCATTTGTTTAATAAAGTGTGTTATTTACAAATTTCTTTTTGTTACTGGAGGTGTATTTTGATAGTTTTTGCAACATGTGCAATACATATAACTGCCAAAAATACCTATTTTGGGATATAATTGAAAAGAAAAGCAAAACTCCACATTCTGGACCAGACTGGCTAATTGGGATGCACTGACTTGTGTTTCGTCTTCTGCCAATGACATCATTTGGATGTAGTATGGAGGGATGTGGGGTCAGCACACTGCTTTTCCAACTACTGTTGGCTTTATTGCTCTTGGGGCCACTACTTCTGAATCAATTAGTTTCTCAGTTGGCATCATGGGGCTGAATGTACCTCATTCCAGTTCTCCTACCAAGGAAAAAATCCTGGTAGTAACAGAAACTGAACCTAGGTCCTCCACATATCAGCCAGACACACTGAACACTGAACTATGGAGGCAGACACTTAACTGAAGTGGGAAAAAATTCGTAGGACTCTCAAGCACTCAAGAATTTGACAACATTGGTAACAGATTTGTATTCTTCCCTTGCATTGAAATCATGAGCTACCTCTGATCTAGAGTGTTAGCACCTGTGGAGCATAATGAAAGTTCTATAATGGTTTGGGCAATTACATGATGTTTTCAGTGGATCCTGAGGTCGCACTGAAAGGTCTATTAAATCATTTTATATGAGCATAGTCAGGCACTGGCATAGGCATTATTACCATCAGGGCCATTACATATTCCTAGATGAGAGTTCTCTCTATCACATGGCTGAAAACATCCAAGAGCACTTTGTTAAGTAAAAGGATGTAAGAAAATTTCTTCCGTGACTTCAAAAACATTGGATTTTAATATCAAAACGTTGTAGCTTCCATTAAAAAACAACTGGAGGCTTTTTATTGTCCCACAGGATCTCTCAAGAAATTGAAATACTTTCCTTTTGTGGTATCATATTGATCAGAATTAAGGATTTATATGCCTTGATACCTGAGGTGAATTAGAGCCATTTTAGATACTAAGGATGACTGTATATCATAGTAAGTTGGTGTTCATATTAATTTTCCCTAGCTCAGTTTGTGTTTCTTAGCCTCCACATTAATAAAGCTTCAGTCAATTCCACTTATATTTATACACCAAGTAAAATATTGTCCCAGAAGCCACTTTTTACACTGTACTCTTAAAGAAAATCTGTAATGGTACTGTGCAGAATCCCAAAGTGGTATTCTTTCACCTACATATTTCATTTTCTGCATAGACTTATAAAAGGACCACCACAGGGTCAAAAAAATTGACTGGCTTCTTGATAGGTGCTTAAACTTATGTTTAGGAAGTCACAGTTTTAAAAAATATCTTGTAGAGTTAACCGAACAGTGTGTCCAGCCATTTTTCTTCCTCTGACATCCAGACATTTCTCAGTAGGTTGAGTTTTCAAAGAATCTAGCAAAGCAAGGTGCTATGGTGGTTAAGACTGTGGATTCACATTTGAGAGAATTGGGTTCAGTTCCTGTGCAGACATCTAGATTTATGATTTCTGAAGTTTTCTTAAATATGATATAAAGAATATGAGGATAATTCATTTGGAAAATTGTCACCAATGTCTTTCCCATCCTGGATGAATCTATGGTTATGCTTTGTCTCTAATGACCTTCTTGTCAATGGGGCATTAAATCCTGATCTTCTTTCCTCCCTTCAAGAGGCTAATTTTATCACGACACATCTGTATTTCGAATAAAGTCAAATAATGCCCATCAACACTAACTAACTGATTGAATAGCAGAAGGATCAATATCTCTTTAACACATATGACTATTCTTATAATGTTCAGCAGGAAGAAGGGACCAATATGTTTCATAGGGGTCACATTCTTGTGTTGATACACATCAATGGTAGGCAATGAAAACCTTATCCCTCCATTTTGTTAAATTTTGCAGGTGAAGGAAAGATGGCTTGTTATAAAATAATATAGTGATACAGAAAATTTCTCCAGGTGTTACTGTATAGTAGAAGCCTAGTTATTGACAGATTAGAGAAATCCATGCACTTTCAAATCTCCTTTTATTATGGAGTTACTGTTTACTGGAATTGCTAGTTTTCGTAGACAGATGGAGCTACAATTTTTTCATTGCCTACCGTGGCCAGAATGAAACAAGCAAAAATTAATGGTCAAGTCAGTGAACTGGATGTTGTGCATGTAGCTACTTACATGTGAATGTAAAGTCTGTCATCAGAAGCACTGGAAGCAAATCACAAGCATAACACATTATTATTCCACTGATCCATTCTTATCAACTGATTCTGCCAATTTTAAGGCATACACTGCCCTTTAGTGACCTAAGGATTAGAAATACCACTATAGCAAAAGACAGCAGTTACTTTGAAAGTTTGAATATACATAGTTTGTCTCGAAAGTTTCTAGAATAAAATTCTCCCCAGAACTACAAGGTTAAAGCAATATGGTTTTTGGTGGGAATGCTGGTGAGGAAGGGGTCTTAGCTCACTGACCTCCAAGCTGCGGCCTAGTCAAATCTGCAGTTCATGTGTAGTGTGTTTTGGTGATGTGTCAAGATCAAAGATGCAGTGGTTAATCAAAGAGTGATATGCAATAAAATTTTGCCTTACCATAAACAAATCAGGCTCTGAGAAGGTAGTCCTAATTTGGGTAGCCTTTGTGGAGGAAACCATGTAAAAGCCAAAAATTTAGAAGTGGTACAAGATGTGCCATGAGGTTTGTGAAAATGTTGTCAACAATGAGCATTAAGAACATCAACTGAAATCCCAAATGCACAAAATTGTAGGTGCTCAGTTTTGGATGTTGCAGGCAGTTCAGTTGTAATAGTGAAAACATGCATAGCAGGTATGGAAAGTGGGGAAAGATATTATTAATTACACTGAAAATTGCACTTCAGTGACAACAATACAATATTCTGACAGAAGGATGCTTGGGAAAGGAAGGCCACACAGTTATAGATACACTGAACTTTGAATTGCTTCTATGCTCTCCATCAGTACTTGCATAGATAATAGCAAATTATTTTTATCATATATCATATACTGATGATTAAGTTCCAGTTTTTCATTGCTGTACAGCTGTCAGATTGAGGAAATGAAAGATTTTCAGTTGCATCAACTATGAAGTATATACTTGGAATGTAGTATCCTTGCTCTCAATGGACTACAAGATATTGTTACCCGCAGACGTCAACCATGTCACATACTACAAATTTCAAGCATCTAGTTTCTCCTCAATGCAAATATAAAGCAGTTCTAGGTATGCTGTAATCGTCAACAGTCATCCTGGAACTTTGGCTGGTGGATCGACTTACTCAAAAACCATTTTTAGTCTTCTTTCAACATTGCACATTTCATCTTCTTTTAGCCTAATCATGAGAATCAAGTAACGAGCCAATAACTATTGTTACCAGTGTCTGATTCTGTATTATTATCTTCATTCAACTTATAATCCCACAGAACAGGAAAGACTTTCCTTCTCATCCTGTCGGTTAAGTCTCCCCTGACCTGGGGTTCTTGGTGACTTTTCCAAACTATATCACTTTTCCAAAGCCACACTTTTTCCTCCTCCCCCTTCAACTCTTCTGCCAGAAGAAGGAGAAACTTGCTCTGAAAGCTTGCATATGTAAAACAATTTTTTGTATGTGTGTCTCCTGCCACTGCTTGGTGAGTTGACATATTTTGCGTATTTTCATTCAATAATGTCATATGTAATAATATTCTGGAGTAACTCATCATTAAGGAAGAAAGTCTTCATTGCTCAAAAAGCGCTGTAAGAATAATATGTCATGCTCGCCCATGATCATCTTGTAGACACCTGTTTCAGGAGTTGGGCATTCTAACTATAGCTTCACATTATATTTGTTTCCTCATGAAGTTTGTTGCAAATAATCCACTACAGTTGAAAAGGAACAATGAGGTACATAATTACAATATCAGAAGGAAAAATAACATTCATTACTCCACTTAGAAATTAGAACTACTGCAACTTACAAGGGAATGATCCAATAAGACATGTCAAAACCTACCCTGAAATTTTTACACAGGAAGAATACAACGAAAGATATGCACTGGCAAAATTTTAGCTGCTAAGCGGCACTGTTTATTAAAAAAAAAAAAAATAGCTGAAAATTGCCAAATTCGTAGTGCACCAGGCAGTGGTAGGAATGTACACCCCTACTGACACTGTAGCAACTGTGCATGTGTGACTAGCACACATGAACAGACATACACACACCACCAAGGTCGGCAGTACATTTATAAACAGGAAACACAACACAACCTGATCGTAATTTGTAAACATTTCAGGTTACCATTCGTTGATACTTCCTCTGACACCACTATTCTCTCGAATTAGCCACTCAAGTAACATCTATTACAAATTATCAGCTGCTTTTTGCAGTATTGGTAAGTATTGACAATACAGATAAAGCTGAATTAATATTTATTGTGCTTTTGTAAGGCATGCCTACTAATAGTAGGCTACCTTTTTTTTTCTTCCAGTTTCACAGTAATATGGGATCCAATTAACATTCTCAATTTAGCATTGTCGAAATATGAATAGTGTGGTTTCCAGCTGAAATTACCTACTTCTCCTGAGGACGTACATATATGACATTTGTTAGTTGATTTCCTTGACATTCATTCAAATGATATCGACATTTCGTTTGAAATTGTGGATACCTTAGAAAATATAGGAAATACCTGTGATGATTCCCTGAATTGTGGTTCGGACGATGCCAGTTGTGCCAGTAACAGTTATGAAGAAGAATACTTTAGGGAAAAAACACTTGAAGTTACACAGTGTGCAAAGATGTTTTCATTTCATAAAATCGGAGAGTGAACAGTACAAATGGAAGAATGAATCACATGAAGTAAGAAATATGCACAAAGTGGAAACCCGAAACCATCTGAATGAAAAACTGTTTGAAAGATTTAGAAGTGCTCGTGAGATGCTAGGCACCATCACCGATGGAGATCTATGAGATTGGGCCCTCTGAATTGCATCTGACATGAACACTGCTAACTTCTAGGCTTCGTAGACCTGGCTATGCAGGTTAAAGAAATCTTACAGAATAGGAGGTTGCAAAATTAGCAGGTTTACATCATGTAAATGTGCAGAGCAGCTGCCAGTGATAGACAATGCTAAAGAGAAATTCGTAGCTGACATAAAGACAAAACTTGCCATTATCCTCGCAACTGCTGTTCATAATGCTGATCAGTCAGGTTTCATGAAAGGACTGCATGCATGCTGCATTTTATCATTTTGAAGTGAAAAAAAGACCGAGTTGGTTGCCCAATCAATTAATGCAATGACACATTCATATATGATAACACCAGTAATAAGTATGAGTGGTTTACTGTTTCCACAGCTGTATATCTGTCTTCAAGAACTGCAAGGCAAATTAGGACCAAAAATAAAAAAAATGGACTTTTTAGTTACAAAAATCTTGTAATCAACTTATCAAAATCTGGAAAACTGGGAAAGAATAGTTTTCAACATTTCATTTGAAACATATTCCTACCAGCTACGGAAACTAATTCATGTTATGGATATATTGACACCTCTGTTTCTGTGGAGGATGACAAAAAATCTATAGATGTAATGCGGTTTCTGCCTGCAACTACTAGTGCTCCAGTCATTTGTGAATTACCAGTTTTTGTCACCACACTTTATGAATTTGATTAAGTATGCCTGGTATGCAGCACAATATGCAGAACAACAGCCGGGACCATTTCGGACTCCATCCCAGTTCTGCCTAGAGGTTACTGTGAAGTGCCTGACTGCATCGGTTTTTCCTTTGTCCACTGTGCCTGGTGCAAGAAAAATATTTGTTTTTGTCATTCAACAGACACTTCACATTTTTGTGACAACTACAGGGAATAAACAAAGAATTGTTTCACTGATCAAGAATCAAGAATTTTATTCACCATAGGTCATTTTACAATGATACTGGTTTTGTCATACAGGATGTAGTGGTACACACATAATAATAAAATAAATTACTATCAATTCATTATAGTACACATTTTAATCGCGGCAGTGTACCAAATTACACCAGGATAGTTTCTTAAAGTTAATGCAATAAACTATACTATAATCTAATATAATATAGTATTGTATAGTATACTCTGTATATAGTGTATCGTGTATTGCATACACTATGTAATTACCCATGATTAACCACAGCATACAACAATATTTTTAACTACAAACAACTTTTAATTGCTAATATCCTCCTCAGGCATCTCAAAAAATTCTTTAATGTCATAGAATGTATGATCTGACAGCCAGCTGTTCCATTTAGTTAAAAAAAAAAATTATACCCATAGACTGAACATAAACTGTCAGTTCATTGAACATTTTGAGTGGGTTTACTTTGTGGGAATTTCCTTTTCCTGCTAATCTGTTGCACAGTATGTCTAAATTACCCTTAGCTCTGGTGTTGTGTTCATGTATTTCTCCTCTGGCAGTAAATTCTGAAATTTATTTTTAATGTAGGGTACAGACACATAAATTTATAAATTTATAATTGTGAGTATTCTGTAGCCGTCACTGCCAAATGTAGATGTTGGCGTGTGGTGGAGGAATATTGGATGTGGATGGAAACTGTCAGGACGCACCATATTAAAACTCGGCCATGATCTTCAAGTGTTTTATTATTCCCAGCTACAGTGCCACGTTCCTCTCTGTCTGCATCACAGGGTCCCGTGATGCTGAGGACACCACTTTGTTGTCTGCAAAACAGCTTGGCGCGGAAGGGCTACCTCAGTGACCTGTGCAACGTACTGAGGCATGCCGGCTGTGTACAGCCACGGTGTTTTGACAACGTCAGCTGACTCAGTGGCCTTCACCTCGGGATGCCTCCGATGTGTGTTGGGAGCCAAGATTGCCCATGGCAGAGAGCCATTGAGTGGCCCACCATGCAGGAGAGCTGCCACAGTTGAATCCCCCTCGTTACAAAACTGGCACCTATTTATATGCGGCTGTGTGCCTCTGTTTTGCTAACGTACTGCTCCGAGTCACATACTAATAACACCTAGGTTGTGCCAGTGGGCCCCTTCTGCCTGTAACGTGGGCCATGCAAACTGCTGCATTTACTCTATTCAGTGGTTCGACGGCCCTGTGGCCTCCATTCTACTTCGCAACCACTGGTCAGTGTAACTTACTGTCAACAGGCCCGTGCCTGGCTGTAACTTGTGCACTCAGAAGTATTTCACTGAATTTAACTTTCCTATCTTAAACGGTGGTGCTGCTACATTATTCCCCCCTTCTGAAAGACCTGGTCCCCAGATCAACCTCTAACTACTCTTAAACTTGTCTGGGTCAGCATGTACTTATGACATATTTACTACTACTATTAGAAAAGTTAGATGTGGTCTAGTCCTCTTAAACACATGACATAAGACAAAACATAAAAATTCCTTACTGAATGACCACTCCACTTAATGCTCAATCAACCCCTTACCTACCTGTCTTACACTCTCAGTATCCAATCCACTGGGATTTGGACTACCGTCAGTTCCCTCTTGGAATTGGTTCTCTGCCTGACCAGAGTGAAAACAACACACATCAAAGTTAAGACTGCAATGGTACTTGGCACAGAGGTGCTCCAATCAATTGTTACTTGTCGTTGCCTTTCCCTATATTGAGCAACATGCTGCACAAGCTGCTAGGCTGATATGCACCCCTCTTGCTCTGAAATGAACTGGTTTACGGATCTCAACAGACCTGACTCTAGAGTTTGATTTAACAAGGTCAGTTCTGCCTTGGCAAAACTCTTAAGTTGCTTCTGGCCAATACAACTGTGGCTGTGTAACATTGAATTGCATGACTCCTGAAATTGACGCTGGCAGATGGAAGGTTGGTCCTATTATGTTACACGCAGTTCCATTAATTAAAATTCTGCCCCCCTTGAGCTCTATACATTTCGCTTCTGCAAGTACTTCATGCTCAAAACAACTTGCTACTACTATCAAATTTTCATAGGTGGAGATGATCCAATGCATCCTGACCCATTGCAAGCTCAATTTTGGCTTCAAAATGTCCCTTGAACAGTCTATTTCTTTCCTCCTGGCTAAAAATAACTTTACTGTGCATGTGTCCAGATTGGTGCTTATCACACTGGCTGGACATACCGTTACTTTCCCTCTATTGCAGCTCCGTAATTCCTCCCTTGTCATCTAAGTGTACCGGCTGTTAACTGCCAAGATCAGCTTTGCCTCCTCAGTTTTTTACTTCTACCAACTTGCTCAATGCTCCCTATTTCAGTGACCTGAAGACAGTGATCACCATCACCCTTCCTCCCTCTTCAAAAAGACTCCTGTCCCCAGCAGGGTCACAATACTCGAAAACACATACAACATATGAAAATACAATGTCTAATTAATCTACACAAACCCAATGGCACAAACAAGAAAACAAAAAACTACAAATACTCTACTACTTTCTGGATCTCAAAGCATACGATACAACATACTGTACTCTAACTTCCTGGTTTTCCCTGCACTTAACACCTCTCTCCACTCCCTCTTTCTTCCTCTTCCCTTCTTGTGACATGCCTGGAATCACATCTGGACAACCCTTAAATGGCCACAACCGTCCAATGTGTACTATCGTTGTTTTAGTTAGCAGCTGAAGCTTAACATTAATGGGGGATGTGGTTTCAACTACTTCGTATGGCCCTTGATACCTCATGACAAACTTCTTCATTTTCCCTTTTGGCATATAGGGGCTGGATAGTGTTACCCATTGCCCTACTCTATACTGTGATAAACTTCCTTTCCACTTCACTGCGTCTTCCTGCCTTTCCAAAGCTTTCATATCCACCTTCTGTACCCATTTCCAAACATCCTGAATTGTCCTCGCGAATTGACGTACAGATTCACTGGTCTTTCCTTTCTGTAGTTTCACTAAATCAAATGGTAACGGCATTTTTCACCCATACACGACCTCAAATGGAGACAAACCAGTATTGCTGTGGACTTCTGCATTGTATGCACATACAATATGCTTCAAATACTCATCCCACTTCTGACACCAAATGCAGCTGTCACTGTCAAATGTAGATGTTGGCATGCAGTGGAAGAATGTTGGACGTGGATGGAAACTGTCAGGATGCGTCATATTAAAACTCGGCTGTGGTCTTCGAGTGTTTTATTATTTCCATCTACAGTGCCATGTTCCTCTCTGTCTGTGTCACAGGGTCCTGCGATGCCAAGGACACCACTTCGCTGTCTTCAAAACAGCTTGGAATGGAAGGGCTACCTCAGCGACCCATGTAACATACTGCAGCATGACAGCCATGTACAGCTGCAGTGTTTTGATGATGTCAGGATGCGCCGTCAGCCGACTCAGTGGCCTTCACCTAGCGATGCCTCCAGCATCTGTTGAGAGCCAACAAAACTGCCCGCGATAGAGAGCCATCAAGTGGCCCACTGCTAGCTGACTACGGACCCCATGTTGGCCTCAGAGGGTCAAACCAGCAACCCGCTGTGGACTGGAACGATAGTGCCCCATCTGCTGCTGTGTGTAGCCAGTGGTGTGACATACCCCGCTGTCCAGGAGAGCTGCCACACTTGAATTCCTCTCATTAGAAAACCGGCACCCATTTATATGCAGCCTGTGTTTTGCTAACGCGCCGCTCCGAGTCATGTACTCATAACACCTAGGTTGTGCCAGTCGACCCCTTCTGCCTGTAACTTGCGCAATGCAAACCACTGCATTTACTGTTTTCAGTGGTTCAATGGCACTGTAGCCTTCATTCTACATCGCAACTGCTGGTCAGTGTAACTTATTGTCAACAGACCCCCATCTGGCTGTAACTTGTGCACTCAGAAATATTGCACCAAATCTAACTTTCCTATCTTAAACTGTGGTGCTGCTCCAATTCTGAGTCTGGAAAAAAGAGGATGACAGTGCTCCCTATGACCTCTTTTACATATTATGCATAATATTTTTTTTGTAGTTTCAAGATGCTCTTGATGTGAGGAGAGTGCCCCCATATAATCAGACCATATGAAATATGTGACTGGAATAGCCCAAAGTACATCACCCTGAGGTACTCCAAGCTCACTACCTCCCTTAGTTTCAAGATAAGGTATGGTTCAAATGGCTCTGAGCACTATGGGACTCAACTGCTGAGGTCATTAGTCCCCTAGAACTTAGAACTAGTTAAACCTAACTAACCTAAGGACATCACAAACATCCATGCCCGAAGCAGGATTCGAACCTGCGACCGTAGCGGTCTTGCGGTTCCAGACTGCAGCGCCTTTAACCGCACGGCCACTTCGGCCGGCAGATAAGGTATGCCACTGAAGATACTTTTTTGACATATGTGACTGACATGTTAAGTGCTTCTTTTGTTACGCTATTCAGATCTGAAATGTTCTGATATGTGGCAAGTAATGTTGTATCATCAGCATCAAATATGACAGAGTGGCCTATGTTTTTAAGTAAATCATTGATAGCTAAGATGAAGAAGAAGGGTCCAAGGATGGACCCTTGTGGTACACCTCTGCTGATTTCCATTACAGAAGAATTTACATTCCTGACTGAAACAAATTGTTTTCGGTAACTTAAATAAGAACTTATCACAGCTAAAGTGCTGCCACTCAAACCATAAAACTCTAGTTTCCTCAGTAGTACGTCAACAGGAATGCAATCAAAAGCTTTACTTTGGTCATATAATACCAGTGATACCATGTTATTGTTTTAAAAAGCTGTTAAAGTTTGGTCAATGATTTCCAAGACGGCCCCTGTTGTGTTTTTTCCCTTGCGAAAACCAAACTGATTGCTACTTGGGGTATTGTGTCTTTCAAAGAAGCTGATTATTTGTGTGTGTATCAGTGTCTCAAATATCTTTGAGAATTTTGGAACTATGGAGACTGGTCTGTAGCTTTGGGGAAGATGTTTGCCCACTTTTTTAAAAACTGGGACAACTTTTGATACCTTAAGTGCATCTGGAAAAAATCCAAGTTCCACACACTTATTAAAAATAAAAGCCAATGGTTTGATGATTGATTTTATTGTCTTTTTAATCATGTTATCTGATAACAAATAGCAGCCCATACTTTCAGAACTTGAAAATTTGGATACAGCTTTTATAACATTAGCAGGTGTGTGACAAAGCAAGCTGGGATATTTTTACTTACCCTATTGTTTTGCCATCTGCCTCCTTAAAATTCATTATTTCATTTTCGAATTAAGTACCATTAACATACATGAATATAATCTGCATTTTCATAAAAGAGAAAGGCTGGCCCTCAGTTTTAAGGAATATAACACCAGATCTAATTTTGTGCTTAGTTTTATGTGTGTAATTGATTTTCTAATTTATTTTGACTATTCTTTTGTTATAGGGTGAAATCAGTAATTTTTTCGTAACTTAAATTCTGTTGTTGATGTATAAACAAATATAAATTCTGTATTAATTGTAAACATTTGGAAGACAAAATGTAAGTATTCTTAGAGTATCTATTTGGCTATATTCGAAAACATGTTAGCATAGCCAGTCCTTAATTAATTTCAAAGTAATTAACAGTTGTGTGAAAGGTATTGTCTACATAACTATATTTGTTAATTTCTTGATCCAAACGAATTATTTGGCTTAACCCTTGTAGTAGAAGCAACTGTTAAAAAGAACCAATTTTTTGATGTAGTCAGTTAATTTAATGAGTTAAGTTTTAATTGTTATTTCTGTAAATTAAACTTTGAACAATGTGTAGTTTCAATATCTATTATTGTGAGGATATATAAGGGCCCAATTTTTGGTCATGAAACAGTCAGTCCACGGCTGAGTTTCAGATGAGGAACCTGTGTTGGTTAGAATGACAACAATGCATCAACTTAACAGTGCAATAAGTGTTATACAATTAGGTCATGTGTTAAAACAGTGACAGTGTCTGCTCTATACGTACCTTTCTATTCTTCAAGAACTGTGAACTTTGTGGTTAAGGTTTTACTGCTCATAGATGTTCAACAGTGAACTATTGTAGCAGTATATGGATGGTTCACCTGCTAACTATTAATGAGGCTTATGGGAAGTTAGAGCAATAGTGCACTGGCCATATATAACTGTGGATTATTGGAAGGTTGTGAAAAGTGAAAGTAAAAGACTGTGAAATGCAACTGTGCATCTGTCGGTTAGGTAATTTAAAGAAGACAGTACTCCATGTCTTCCCCCTATTTTTTCAGCTAGTACATTGACACCGAGGACAACAAACGAAGAAATAAAGAAAGTAGGTGAACCACTACAGGTGTGACAGCCCTGTATTGAAATACCATGTTAAGAAGCAGTGGTGTTCCAACAACGTCCACTGCATATGAATCTGTTGCTTTAATTCTGTTACTTATTTCTTTAACTGAGTTTTAAAAAGTACTGATTTAATTCCTTGGGTTCAAGCAGAGCTGTTTCTGTGCATTTTGGAGTATTCTCTTGTATTATTATTTGCCACTGCCTTGCATGTATTGGGAGCCCTTTCTATTAGTTTTCCACTGCTTGCTTTTTTGCCAGAAGTTTAAATTTGTAGAATTTTTTGCATTTCAGATATGACCTATGAATGTTCACACTCTGTTCTGGCCCTTGGTTAGTGGCTTGCTTATGCATCTGGTACAACATATGCATGTTTCCTCTAATTTCTGCTAGCTCTTCTGTAAACCAGTTCAGACCTTTCTTTTTCATTTACCTTGGATATCTAATTTTTTTTTACTGGTGAGCAAGAACACCATACATCTGTGTACTTTTTAAAGAAGTTATCCAAGGTAATTTCAGCTTCCCTTTTCCCAGATTCACAATTATACACTCCTGGAAATTGAAATAAGAACACCGTGAATTCATTGTCCCAGGAAGGGGAAACTTTATTGACACATTCCTGGGGTCAGATACATCACATGATCACACTGACAGAACCACAGGCACATAGACACAGGCAACAGAGCATGCACAATGTCGGCACTAGTACAGTGTATATCCACCTTTCGCAGCAATGTAGGCTGCTATTCTCCCATGGAGACGATCGTAGAGATGCTGGATGTAGTCCTGTGGAATGGCTTGCCATGCCATTTCCACCTGGCGCCTCAGTTGGACCAGCGTTCGTGCTGGACGTGCAGACCGTGTGAGACGACGCTTCATCCAGTCCCAAACATGCTCAATGGGGGACAGATCCGGAGATCTTGCTGGCCAGGGTAGTTGACTTACACCTTCTAGAGCACGTTGGGTGGCACAGGATACATGCGGACGTGCATTGTCCTGTTGGAACAGCAAGTTCCCTTGCCGGTCTAGGAATGGTAGAACGATGGGTTCGATGACGGTTTGGATGTACCGTGCACTATTCAGTGTCCCCTCGACGATCACCAGTGGTGTACGGCCAGTGTAGGAGATCGCTCCCCACACCATGATGCCGGGTGTTGGCCCTGTGTGCCTTGGTCGTATGCAGTCCTGATTGTGGCGCTCACCTGCACGGCGCCAAACACGCATACGACCATCATTGGCACCAAGGCAGAAGCGACTCTCATCGCTGAAGACGACACGTCTCCATTCATCCCTCCATTCACGCCTGTCGCGACACCACTGGAGGCGGGCTGCACGATGTTGGGGCGTGAGCAGAAGACGGCCTAACGGTGTGCGGGACCGTAGCCCAGCTTCATGGAGACGGTTGCGAATGGTCCTCGCCGATACCCCAGGAGCAACAGTGTCCCTAATTTGCTGGGAAATGGTGGTGCGGTCCCCTACGGCACTGCGTAGGATCCTACGGTCTTGGCGTGCATCCGTGCATCGCTGCGGTCCGGTCCCAGGTCGACGGGCATGTGCACCTTCCGCCGACCTCTGGCGACAACATCGATGTACTGTTGAGACCTCATGCCCCACGTGTTGAGCAATTCGGCGGTACGTCCACCCGGCCTCCCGCATGCCCACTATACGCCCTCGCTCAAAGTCCGTCAACTGCACATACGGTTCACGTCCACGCTGTCGCGGCATGCTACCAGTGTTAAAGACTGCGATGGAGCTTCGTATGCCACGGCAAACTGGCTGACACTGACGGCGGCGGTGCACAAATGCTGCGCAGCTAGCGCCATTCAACGGCCAACACCGCGGTTCCTGGTGTGTCCGCTGTGCCGTGCGTGTGATCATTGCTTGTACAGCCCTCTCGCAGTGTCCGGAGCAAGTATGGTGGGTCTGACACACCAGTGTCAATGTGTTCTTTTTTCCATTTCCAGGAGTGTATATAAAGTTCCAATCTGCACTTCCTAATCTATCAACAAACATACTTACATACTCTTCCTTCTGACCTCGTACTATTACTACTTTAGGTTCTTCAGTTTAAACTGGCTGCCTCTTACAGAGTCTAAGGAGTAGTGGCTCATGATTTGCAAGTCCACTTCCTGCAAATCTGACTGTAAAATCTTACCTATGGTAATACACAACAATATTGTCTACGCAGGCATTCTTACGTGTGGCATGGTTGTTTGTACAATACAGAGTTTGATATTTCTATGTGGAAATCATCACATATAGCAATTCTTGTCTTAGTCTTTAATATCTTCTCAACTATTAATTCACATTTTTCAATAAACAAATTTACATCACCATCTGGTGACCTATTTAGACTAACTACCACTATATTTTCATTCATTAGTTCCACACAACCAAACTACCCACCTAGTTCTGAGGAGTAAGTAGATACATCAATTCTGGAAAACTTTATTCCATCTTTGACAAAAATTCCAGTCCCACCATTCTTTCTCTGTTTTCTACATATCATGTCATCCACAACAAACTCTAGGGCAACAAATAGATTTATTTGTCCTTGGGTTAACCAGTGCTCAGATACACATATAACATCTACATGCTCTGTGTTACATAAATGTTCTAGTTCTAAAATCTTATTTCTAATACAACATATGTTAACTTGTAGAAAAGTAAGTAGTTTTTCTCTGTCTGTATTCCTTTGAGAGCAATTTGACTCTGTATTTGAAGTTGTAAGTTCAGTTAATGTGTTTAATCTTGGTGCACTGTGATCATCTGTGTTATGATAGTCACACACTTGTTGACTCACTTTGTTAACAGCTTCCTTCTGGGAAATCACCACTGGTCCCACCAAAAATCCTGGTCCCTTGGTTGTGGTTTCTTTCTTCAGGTTGACTGCCATATTACACCTGTTGGTATTCTCACTCCTTGAGCTTGAGTTGCTATTCTTCTTTCTGCAAGTAGGGCACTCTTCTTATATGGTGTTTTCTTTCCTGCAACGTCATTTGCTACTTCTTCTAACTTTTGCACTGATCTCTTGGGTATGTTTATTTCTTGAGTAATTGTGCTCTTCACACATACAGAATTCACTTTTAAGGATTCTGTTGTTATTTGTGCTGGAATTTTGTCAGTAACAATTCTCACTGATTCCGTATTTGAAACTGCAGTTTCCTTCCATTTAAGTACTACTTCTGTTTTGTACACTTCCCTGTTTGTTTCCACTGATTCATGAATCCTTGTGACAATTGGTTCTTTACCAGTTGCATTTAGGTGCTGTCCATGTGCTGTATATAGCTCCTTGTTACTAGGAGCATTAATAAAACAAGAGTTATGGGAGCCTTTCACTATTTTTTTTTTTTTTTTTTTTAGTTTTCTGTTTGTGGATTGAATTTCTTGGTTTCCGCAAGACCATTCAGGCAGCTCATGCTTGTAAAATGTTTCTTGCACAGACTCTGCCATGGCTATCAGAGGCAACGAATATTTTGGGTCTTCTACTCACTAAATGTACAACATTCAAACATTATTAAAAGGAATTGCCTACAGGAATTGTCATAACATGTAGTACTGCAAGACACATTTCATTTCAACATAATACAAGTCCTCATTGTTGGAAGTCATCTGTGACATTGAAGACTGCTGTGATTTTATTTTCTCTGCTAGCCACTTTTATCAGAATTACATGTGAAAGAACTGAATTGTTGATATGAAGTTATTCCAAAAACTGTTTGTGTAGTTTAAGCCAGATTTTCACCAGAGCAAACAAGCTAACAAGCATGAGCAAAAGAGGATTCAATTTGGTCTTTCAACTGGGCACCACTGCAACTACTTACATGTCCTTAATCTTCCCTAGTCACCGAATCGGAACATGGAGACCTACAGTTTAACACGGAATCTGAACCACATGCCTTTTGTGGCCACACCAGCAACTGTGAGAAGTAAATCCAAGGTTAAAATTCATAATGAAAAAGTTGTGGTCTGAACAGGATTTTATTCCAGGCTCTCTGGTTCATGAATCATGCACTTTGCCATTATAACTTACCAGCATAGTGGAAGCACTAGCTGTGTCATCTCTTGAGATGATGCTTGACATCAGTAATTAGTGTTCTGTTTATAAACTTCCCCTCAATGGTAATGAGAAGCCAGGGGAAAATCGCAGCTGACATACAAGGAAAATTTTGGACCAGTGCTAAAGAGAGATAGGGATGCAGTCCTGTGTGAAGTACATGATCTCCGTGCATGTCACACTTCCATACAAATTGAGACACTTAAATTCTTCCTACCCTGTGCCACTTTGCATTCTCCATCAGAATAGTGTGATTGCCATGCAAAATAATCCTCACTGAATTGCAAAGCTTCACATTGTGGCTCTAACAAGAAAGAGTCGTATCCTGTATGCCAAATATTAGCTCCAAAAACTAATAACACGGCATTCATAGGTAATGTTCGCTACCTTGTGTTCTCTTCCATCCCCTCTAGAATAAACAGTTCTACCCACATACAAGCAAATAGTAGTGAATTTTCTGCAAATGCACATTTGCATGTGTTTGCTTGCATTTGTTCACTTGTAAACCAGGCCTTAGTTGCTTAAAACTGGTGTCCTTGCACTCTGGATAATTCTGCTACATGGCACTGCATGAATGATTCACTAAGTCGTGCACTAGGCGGGAAGGGCTGTACAAACCATTATTGGGATTTCCTCTCAGAGAGGTCACAGTTTCTAGTGATAAATGGGAAATCATTGAGTAGAGCAGAAGTGATATCTGGCATTCCGCAAGGTAGTGTCATGGGCCCTCTGCTGTTCCTGCTTTACATAAATGATCTAGGTGAAAATCTGAGCAGCCTCCTTAGATTGTTTTCAGATAACACTGTAATTTACCGTCTAGTAAAATCATCAGACGATCAATTCCAATTACAAAATGATCTAAAGAGAATTTCTGTATTGTGCGAAAAGTGGTAATTGGCACTAAACAAAGAAAAGTATGAGGTCATCCACATGGGTACTAAAGGAAATCTGATAAATTTTGGGTATACGATAAATCACACATGTCCAAGGGCTGTCAATTAGACAAAATACCTAGGAATTACAATTATGGGCAACTTAAATTGGAAAGACCACATAGATAATATTGTGGGGAAGGTGGAACAATGACTGCGCATTGTTGGAAGAACACTTACAAGATGCGACAAACCCACTAAAGAGACAGCCCACATTACACTTGTCTCCTGGAATACTGCTGCACGATGTGGGATCCTTACAAGGTGGGATTGATGGAGGACACCGAAAAAGTGCAAAGAAGGGCAGCTTGATTTGTGTTATCGCGCAATAGGGGTGAGAGTGTCACTGATATGATATGTGAGTTGAGGTGGCAGTCACTCAAACAAAGGCAGTTTTCTTTGCGGCGAGATCTATTTATGAAATTTCAGTCACCAACTTTCTCATCTGAATGTGAAAATATTTTGTTGTACCCATCTACTTAGGGAGAAGTGATCATTTTAATGAAATAAGAGAAATCAGAGCTTGAATGGAAGGCTTTAGATGTTCCTTTTTCCCATGTGGCATTCAAGAGTGGAATGGTAGAGAAGTAGTACAAAAATGGTTCAATGAACCCTCTACCAGGCACTTAAGTGTGAATTGCAGAGTAACCATGTAGACGTAGTAGCTGTAGATGTTATATGATGTTCTTCGTGTGGCAAAAATGTGTAAGTTCAACATTTTTTACAAAATACTTGCAGTGCCTCTTAGCACCTAAAATTTTGGCAATGTATTTCCTTGTTGTCTTCTTCCTGTGTAAAAAATTTCAGGTAAGGTTTTGACATGGCTTATTGGATCATTTCCTTGTTAGAAATGTTCATAACATTAACTCTATGTACAAATTAATTTGCAGTATAAATGTAAAATGACTCATTACACATCATTATGATCTGTCATGCAAAATGATCCATGGACCATGTAACTAACTAGCTAGAAACAGGAGAGTCAGATAGCATGCTGGAAGTCATGGGAACCTCTGTCATTTGTAGGACATGACCATCATGCCAGCAATACTGACTAAACATCCAGTGGGCAGTGCCAGTGTTTTACTCATATGGATTAAGGGCTGTACTAGCTCAGTTAAGGGTAGTTCTAAACTCCAGTGTACGTGTATTACAACCAAATTGGCCAGTGTAGTGGGCCTCCAATTTTTGTTGCTATTTATGTACTTAATGTACTTTAATGGGTTCAGCTTCAGACTGTACTTACACTCCAGTACATTCAAAGCAAGTGTCTGCACACTAATATTTGTGCCTTCAGTGACATCAACTACGCAATCTGTCTTCAAGAGACACAAAAAAGAGATGGAACGAATGGAGTTTTACAAATACTGGATAGGGTGTCTGGGGACATTTGATCAAGGAGACTGTATGTTGAGGGGAGGTAGAAGTTAACAACGAAATCTTGTGTATAAGTTAGTAATAAGACATGCAAATGGAGTGTGAATCTTACTGGTGCAGAAATGAGCTCTTGGGAAAGGCCTAAGGTTTTCAGAACTCTTACAGATGTTTAGAAGTCATGTGAATAGAGCCACAATAGTAGAGGAGGATCAGATCCTAATCTGTGATTGATTTATACTACCATTGCATAATGTGACATCCTTGGTCCTGGATGTAATTTCAAACTGACCTACTGTCTTCTGCACAACTGTATTAATAAGTAACAGAAGAATGTAGATCAGTGCCAGAGACATGGTTGTGTCAGTACTTGTAGTGTAGTTTACTATGGGTACATGTTCTCAAGAAAAATGCTGCTGGTTTTCTAAACAAGAAACAAATTTTTGTGCGGGCAAATTTAACGCGCTGCAGCTGTTTGTTGAATATGGTTTGATCAAGCATTGTGAGGATCACAGCAAAGATAAGATAGTTTCCATGTAACTATCAAGGTATTTCATTGCATTATATCTCTGTATTACGTAATTAAAATTCTATCACAATTCTGTGGTTTTTCCCTTCTTTAAAGGGCTAATTACAACATATTTTAATTACAAGAAATTTAAAGTGTTATTAAATACACTTCAGCATCTCACAAACACCAGAATACTGAATGCTTTAGTAAAAGAAAATGACACTAAAATTTTTCTTATTAGTTTAAAAATTACCAAAAAAGCTATTATTATGGACAAAGCTATAAAAATATCACAAATAAGTATAATGGACAGAACTTTTCAGGTAAATCTAATCTTAGGAAAAAAGATCTATACTTAGTCAAACAGTGAATTCAGTCACTTATGGGTTTTAAAATTATTATATTTTTCTGCATTTCACACATTGTATTTAAAGTTTACTTCTTGTTCTTGCAGACCAAACAGTTTGATTTTTATTGATATACATACCTTAGTGACAGCCGGGTTGAACTCTGGAGCTTTCATAAATTCTAAAAAAAGCTTCTTTATTCGCTTACGTAGACCATCTAAGTCACTTTTCTTAAGACCCAAAGAAATTAAATCACACTCTTGATTAAGTAAATCTCGTATTTCTTTGGTAATTTTGCAATTGTAGCCCCTCAGCTGCAAGAAATGGAAAGATATGAAGCCAACACTAACTAAAAAGATTGTAGTATAATACATAATCATCCACATTCAGAGAGGCATTTCTCTACTATTACTGAATGTGTTGGAATGTTAGCCAAGCAAGCAAATCCTCAGAGGAGATAGTCTGGCAGTCACTTTCCTTTGTATTTAGGAAGGAAGGAAGATTAGAGTGTAAGGTCCCATTGATTAGTGATGTCATTAGAGACAGAGCTTAGTACTAAATAGACATCAAACAATTTTAAATGTTGGATGCAGAAAAACTGTAACAATTTACATTAGGCTAGGAAAACTGGACTAAATATTTAAGTTAGTCTCTGTTCACCAAATAAAGAAAGTGCTGAGCTGTGAAAGACTCCTCTCCTGGCTGTACAAGAATATATTTCTGTCAGACACAAACAATAACGCTTGTATGTTCATCCATCCATTCAGATATTGTCCTCTTATATGCAACCCTTAAAAACTGATTGCAAAGTAGTACCAGAGAAAAAGTTTTTGGGAGTATGGATGGACAGCATATTTCATTAGGAAAGAAGCTGCTAAAAAAGTTGTGCAGTCTCAGTTACATAACAAAATCCTCAGGAAAACTTGATGTAAACACACTGAAAATGGAGTATATTTGGATTTCACTATCAATTATAGCACATAGCATCCCTTTTTAGAGGATTTCTCGCAGAAAAATTTTCCTTATGCAGGAGAGAATAATAAAAATAATGAAAAAAAGTCATTACAATCAGCTACCAAAATATATAAAAATAATATATTGCCAGTCCCCTGTATTTATACTCTAAAACGTCTGCTTTGGGGAAAAAATCCTTGACCAGTTTGTAACAAATGAAGAAATGCACAACCATGACACACGGCCCAAGTGAAACATTCATCTGATGAGTCTAAGATTGAGTACAAGGCATGATGGGCTAGGTAACATATGCAACATACTCTTTAACAAACAATGCCTTTCAATTAGAAATAAAACTAACATTTTTAAGAGTAATGTAAAGAAAATATCAATGTAATTTATTATTCTGTTGATGAAAACCTAAACGCAAATTTGCGATAACTTCATGACATCATCCTTTACCCTCACATACCAGTAATTTAAATATTAAGAAAACTATGTTCTGAAAATACTACATACACATTGGTCAACTGTGTATGTAATGCCAATTAGGCCTACAACAAGCAAAAAGTTCTATATTAGAAAAGAGTTTCACATTTCATTCATATGCTCCAGTTTCTCAAGCATGAGATCAAAAAGTAGTAGTACAAAATTTTTATGTAAATTTTGAATTGTCATAGTCTTCCAGATAATTTATGTGATGTCCCTGTTTCTTCTTCTTCCTTGTTGTAATTAACAATCTTCTCATCACTAATTCTGTATGTATCTGTACCATTGTCAAAATTTATTCTCCAGTTAACTTTATTAACCCTGCCAGAATCATCAGTTTAGCTATCTCATGTTTATTCTACAGTTAGGCATTATTAAATGTTTGTACAACACATTTTCCATGGTATTCCAAGAATAGAACTTAAGTGGCTGCTAACCGGGGATTGTAGAGCTGGCCCTTGGTAGTGTAGTGATCTGGCAAAAATTGTCTGTCAAAATTTAATTTTTTGGATAGATAATATGTAATGGGAAGATAATATGTAATCTTTCTGACATGTTAATCCTGATAGTCATTTATTTCCACTCTGGTAGTTTGAATCTATGGATTTTGCTAATAATTATTGCAATGCAGATCATTTGAACACCCAATCAACTACATAAACAAACAATGATTGGCATTCACCCATTTGGGCTTATTTGGCTCAGCTCGTATAATCCCAGCCCCTTTTGTCTGTGGGGAAGTTTTTTATTTCTAGATGCATCAGGGATTCCCCTGTCGGAGACGTCATATACACTATGCTCACATTCAAAAATCAACTTATGATTCATTCAGAAATCAACTTAGAATGTGTTCAAAAATGTTCAAAAACCAACAGGGATACATTTCAAAATCATATCAATAATTGATAGACCATGTGCTCTGGATGCTCGGTGCTTTGTGAAACAAGGTTTTTTCCTTCAAGAATACGAGTCTGGTGCCTCCCTGAAATTGCTGCCCAGGCAGACATCATGGTTTGAAACCACCTGGATCCGGGCCTGTAGTCAGTGGAGATTCTGAATTTCTTGCTTTATGTTACATGGGAGCTTATGAAATATCTTCCTACCAGAGTACATAGCTCCATATGAACTCCAGACAAGAAGGCAAAGCCTACATGAAAATTATTTTTGTGTCTTATCCTGTAACTGTAAATCATCGTTTAGCTGGAACTGATTTTTGTTATCAACAACAAAGACCGTTGAGGAGTAAATGTTTTTGGTTGTGAGTGTAAGAATTTCAATATCATTAAAAAAGATTTTTCAAGAAGTATGGTTATCTGTTTTACACAACATTCTCACTGCTCACTTTTGCTGAATAAGTACTTTTTTTTACCTTAGGAGCTCTGCCTCAGAGGACAACAGGGAGTGAATATATGCACAAGAAGACAACACTCTTGTTCTTAGATCAACGCAATGGCAGCTGCTTCTGTGGGTATAATACAATGAATCCAGTTCCTTGAATAGTTTATCTATATATGATTTTAACTTGTTATCCAGCTGGTGTTCCTCAAGGTTCCATCTTCGGTCTGTTGCTTTTTCTTGTGTACATTGATGATGTCTCCTCTGTTACATTGCCATAACACTTAAGTTTGCAAAAAGAATTTTGTGATCCACACAATCAAATTCTTTGGTGAACTTGCAGAATACACAAACAGGATAATTTTTCTTGTTTAGCTCTGCTAGCATTTCATTAGTGAGGTCTTATATTGTTTTTTCTGTGCAGAATCATTTAAGAAAGACAAATTGTGAGGCAGTAAACAAGTTCTCATCAGTTAAATGAGTTAGTCTCCTATCATTGACTACTTTTTCAAATATTTTGAAAAGATCAGAAGGAGTAATATAGGTCGGTAATTAAAGGTGGGTTCTTTCATTGCGAGTTTAGTAGATGGTTGTTACTGCACCTATCTAAGCCTGTCAGTAATCATGACCAAGTCATTGACTGATTACAAAGATCCCATAAAGTCAGCACAAGATTTTAACATTCTGCTAGAAATACAATCATAGCTATTCGAATTACTACTATTTAGTGACCTGATAAATTTGGTAATCTCTTTAGAGGTCATATTGTTGGTGGTGCCTGCAGTGTCTGCCCGAGTGAATCGAATGCACCTGTATTTGGTTGTTTTTTACTGGATGCTGTGTATTCTCCCACTGTGGGGCCAATGATTTAAAATTGTCACCATTCCTGTGGACTTCAGTTTCATTTGTGCCACTATTTTTGATTTTTTTCTGTTTAATAATATTCCAAATGGATTTTTCCTTATCCTTAAGTGTTAAGTTTTCAGGAATTGCACTGCAGTTTTGCTTTTTTAATGGCACTGGTGGCTATTACAATACTGATGGTAATGGAGTTTCAAAATCTGACTACTACTTGTTCTCTGAATCATGTAGAATTCTCTCTTCTTAGTACAGTGTACTTTAATCTCAGAAGTAATCCACTCCTTATTCTTGCTTTCATTCAGTTTTGGACTTATTTGTTTTACGGGAAAACAAGACTCAAAGTGCTCTAGAAATATGTTTAAGCAAGAGTTAAACTTTCTATAAACATTGTCTACATTATAAATTTCTCCCCAGTGTTCTTCCCAAAGTTCTCTGAACAATGCACTCAAATCATTGTTAATATTTCTGTGGTAAAATATTTTTCTGCTGGGTGTTGTTCCATATTTTTGACAACTGTACACAATAAAATATATGGATTATGTAAATAAACAAAATGTGTGTTTGCCTGTGTCTTTTTATATTAACGTTACCACTAGACTTTTGTCATTTCTATATTCTATAGCCATTGTCAGTTTTGGCACAATGTGTGTGAAGAATGTTCACGCATTTATTAGATGATTAAAGTACAAGGTACTTTTACTGTTGCAAATACTAAACATTTTTGGCTGTTATAAATGCCCTTTTCCTACATAAAAACTTTTTCTGTATTTAGTATCTGCACAAGGGTGACTATGCTGCTAAACAACACTGTCAGCACAAGGTACTGTATGAGCCAATGGTGGCTCAATAGCAAGCTGGGCAACAGAACCCTCCAGGAAGAAATAAAATCTCCCTGTGTGAGTCCATCCATGATTAAACAGGGAAGCAGAAAGTCTGAAACCATGTAGAGATATGCATGGGGATGAACTCAACACAACATTTTTAAGCACCTTGCAATACTGTTTGTAATGAGCTACTGTAGCTTGGTTGTGATTATTCTAACATTTTTATATGACAAATTATATTTGTCACCTATATTATCTGCACCCTAAATATCCTGCCACTCTTGTTCCTTAAAGAGGTTTAAAAAACTCTTTATTGTTATTGGATTAGCTTTTCTGTGTAGTTTGTGATTATATATAACATTTGTTTGAGTACAAAAACCTTTTAGTGTTAAAATTTGTGCATCATGGTCTGAAAAGCCATTCACTCATTAATAGAATGCCCATCTAATAATGAAGAATGAATAAAAATATTGTCTACAGCTGTGCCACTGTTCCCCTGCACCCTGGTTTGGAAAAACAGTCAGCATCAGATCATATGAGTTTAGGAGATCTTCCAACATCCTTTTTAATGTACAACTTTATACAAAATTAATACTGAAGTCACCACTAATTTTTGGTATCTCCTATATAGTGAACCAAGAACCCTCTCTAACTTGAGCAGAAATGTTTGAAGTCAGAGTTAGGGGACCTATATACAACAACAATTAGAAGTTTAGTTGTACTAAATTCAACTGCCCCTGTACAGCATTCAAATACCCGTTCAGTAATTTGCTGTGATACGTCTACGGACTTCAATGGAATACTGTTTTTTAGATACATGGCCACTCGCCCACTCCACAAAGAACTCCTTGAAAAACAGGCATCTAATCTGTATCCTGCTCAAGAAAACCTCTGAATTGTCAAATTATTTAAGTGGTGCTCCAATATAACAATAATGTCAGAGTCAACAATTATAAGCAGTTCACTAACTTTATCTCTAATACCTCTTATATTTTGATGAAAAATGATAATTTCTTCTCTACTTGGATACCTGACCTCCACAGACACAGTACATACAGTTCCGTACAGTGAATGGTATGACGCCATTAATAAATATAGACCTTAATCAGAAACATATAGCTAAGGTAGAATATTCCAAATTTTTAGCTATGTCCATTGATGAGAGATTAAATTGGAAGAAACACATTGATGATCTGCTGAAACGTTTGAGTTCAGCTACTTATGCAATAAGGGTCATTGCAAATTTTGGTGATAAACATCTTAGTAAATTAGCTTACTACGCCTATTTTCACTCATTGCTTTCATATGGCATAATATTTTGGGGTAATTCATCACTGAGGAATAAAGTATTTATTGCACAAAAGCGTGTAATCAGAATAATAGCTGGAGTCCACCCAAGATCTTCCTGCAGACATTTATTTAAGGATCTAGGGATATTCACAGTAGCTTCTCAGTATATATACTCTCTTATGAAATTTGTTATTAACAACCAAACCCAATTCAAAAGTAATAGCAGTGTGCATAACTACAATACTAGGAGAAAGGACGATCTTCACTATTCAAGATTAAATCTAACTTTGGCACAGAAAGGGGTGAATTATACTGGCACTAAAGTCTTTGGTCACTTACCAAATAGTATCAAAAGTCTGACAGATAACCAACAAGTATTTAAGAAGAAATTAAAAGAATTTCTGAATGACAACTCCTTCTACTCCATAGAGGAATTTTTAGATATAAATTAAGAAAAAAAAAATATTAAAAAAATAAAATAAAAAAATAAAAATAAAAAATAAAGAAAAACAAAAAACACAAAAAAATAAAGTTGTTATATTAACTTAAGTATGTTGTTAAATTAACCTAATTATGTCATGCATTGGAAAATTCGACTCGTTCCACATCATTACGAAATATCGTATTCATGATCCATGGAACTAGTATTAATCTAATCTAATCTAATCTAATCTAATATGAAGGTGATTCCTTTTTAAAGGGACTTCCTTCAAGCAGGGGTACCTATCAGCTGACTTCAATCTAAAAAAGGTGCAGCTCTAACACCAACTACTACAGGAATTTTTCCATGAGTGATCCCACCACCACTCACTACACTGTCACCTATAAACTATGTCAGCCTCCCCTTCCCATACCTACTGAGGTGCAGACCATGCCTAGCGAAACCTAGTCTATTGATAGACTCAACTGGCACCACTGCAGTGTACGTCATGCCCTCCGCCATCAGTGCCATCTGCAGCCCCATGTTAACACACCTAACATAAGCATTAAGATGAGGCTAATCATGATGCTGAAACAGTTGCACAAAGTGCACATTAGTGCCACCAGATTGAGTGGCTATCTTCACCAGGTCACCACCTACATCATATTCCCCATCACTATCAAGACTATTCCCTGCTCCATCCACAATTACTAATTGATCCTCCTTTGTAAAATTCCTACATGACTCCCCAGTGTTAACAGCGACCTGACCCAACTCTGCACTAGGCTTCAAAATGCTGGTGACCTGGTTCTCACTTCCCTACACTTCCTGCAACTGCTGACTCACAACTCTGCCATGCGAACTACCTAGCAGCAGAACCTTCTTCTTTGTGCTACAGTTTGCAACTAACTTAGGCTCTCTAACTGCTGAGGACTGCTATATATTTCCTACACCTTCAGCTACACAAGGCTCCTCTCCACTCAACTCTGACAGTTGGTCAAATCTATGGGTTATGTCCAAAGTGCAACTGTCCGAATATCTCCTCCTACTAGCTGCCTATTTACCAACTGCCAGTTCCTATTCCCAAGTCTCAACTCTGACAGTTGGTCAAATCTATGGGTTATGTCCAAAGTGCAACTGTCTGAATATCCCCTCCTACTACCTGCCTATTTACCAACTGCCAGTTCCTATTCCCAAGTCAGATGTGGTAAACCATCACTGGATGGATTTGATCTGGGGCCAGTGCAACTGCCAAACTCCCAGAAGCAACATTCTAACAAGCATGGCTATCCAGGTTGGGCCACAAGGTAATACAACAATAGAACTAATTATTTACAGACACATAGAGATAAGATATAGACTGACTTACAGAGACACGTCACTTTGGAATCACTAAAAACAGTAGAATTCGGGATTAGAAGAAGCAGTTGACTCACATTTATGCAGATGAGTTGATGGTTAACTCTGACACAATTGAATATGAAAATCATGAGAAAATGTTAAGGAATAATACAAATCTGAATATACGATGAGAAAGAGCAGACAATTTCCTTTCAGAATAACACCAAACACTTATGAATATCTTCTCACTTATGCACATTGCTTTTGTACAATAAATTATGAGATTTAAGAACAATATTTAGCAGGTGTGTCTTGGCTGCTGGTCACATAGAATGTTTCATCAATGTGCATTCAATGTCATATAATCAATGTGCATTCAGTATCATATATTATATTAATGATTTATGAATAATTTAAATAATTTAATTTATAGTCATGGGTAACTCAAATTTGATAGTAGGAAAAGGAAGAGAAGGAGATTTAGTAGGTGAATATGGAATAGGGGTAAGGAATGAAAGAGGAAGCCACCTGATAGAGTATTGCACAGAGCATAACTTAGTCATAGCTAACACTTGGTTCAAGAATTATGAAAGAAGGTTGTATACATGGAAGAATCCTGGAGATACTAGAAGGTATCAGATAGATTATATAATGGTAAGACAGAGATTTAGGAACCAGGTTTTAAATTGTAAGACATTTCCAGGGGAAGATGTGGACTCTGACCACAATCTATTGGTTATGAACTGTAGATTAAAACTGAAGAAACTGCAAAAAGTTGGGAATTTAATGAGATGAGACGTAGATAAACTGAGAGAACCAGAGGTTGTAGAGAGTTTCAGGGAGAGCATTAGGGAATGATTGACAAGAATGGGGAAAACAAATACAGTAGAAGAAGAATGGGTAGCTTTGAGAGATGAAATAGTGAAGGCGACAGAGGATCAAGTAGGTAAAAAGACGAGGGCTAGTAGATATCCTTGGGTAACCGAAGATACATTGAATTTAATTGATGAAAGGAGAAAGTATAAAAATGGAGTAAATGAGACAGGCAAAAAGGATTACAAACATCTCGAAAATGAGAGCAACAGGAAGTGCAAAATGGCTAAGCAGGGCTGGTGGCTAGAGGACAAATGTAAGGATGTAGAGGCGTATATCACTAAGGGTAAGTTAGATACTGCCTTCAGGAAAATTAAAGAGACATTGGGAGAAAAGAGAACAACTTGTATGAATATCAAGAGCTCAGTTGGGAACCCAGTTATAAACAAAGAAAGGAAAGCTGAAAGGTGGAAGGAGTATATAGAGGGTCTATACAAGGGGGATGTACATGAGGACAATATTATGGAAATGGAAGAGGATGTAGATGAAGATGAAATGGGAAACATGATACTGTGTGAAGAGTTTGATAAAGCACTGAAATACCTAAGTCAAAACAAGGCCCCAGGAGTAGACAACATTCCATTAGAACTACTGATAGCCTTGGGAGAGCCAGCCCTGACAAAACTCTGCCATCTGGTGAGCAAGATGCATGAGACAGGCAAAATACCCTCAGACTTCAAGAAGAATATAATAATTCCAATCCCAAACAAAGCAGGTGTTGACAGATGTGAAAATTACTGAACTATCAGTTTAATAAGTCACTATAATGAACTCTTTACAGACGAATGGAAAAACTGGTAGAAGCTGACCTCAAGGAAGATCAGTTTGGATTCTGTAGATATGCTGGAACACATGAGGCAATACTGATCCTACAACTTATCTTAGAGGATAGATTAAGGAAAGGCAAACCTACATTTCTAGCATTTGTAGACTTAGAGAATGCTTTTGAGAGTGTCAACTGGAATACTCTCTTTGAAATTCTTAAGGTGGCAGGGGTAAAATTCAGGGAGCAAAAGGCTATTTACAATTTGTACAGAAACCAGATGGCAGTTATAAGAGTTGAGTGACATGAAAGGGAAGCAGTGGTTGGGAAGGGAGTGAGGCAGGTTTGTAGCCTACCCCCCCCCCCCCCCCCCCCATGTTATTCAATCTGTATATTGAGCAAGCAGTAAAGGAAATGAAAAAAAAAATTCAGAGTAGGAATTAAAATCCATGGAGAAGAAATAAAAACTTCGATGTTTGTCGGTGACATTGTAATTCTATCAAAGACAACAAAGGACCCGGAAGAGCAGTTGAACAGAATGGACAGAGTCTTGAAAGGGAGATATAAGATGAACATCAACAAAAGCATAATGAGGATAATGGAATGTAGTTGAATTAAATCGGATGATACTAACGGAATTAGATTAGGAAATGAGACACTTAAAGTAGTAAATGAGTTTTGCTATTTGGGGAGCAAAATAACTGATGATGGTCGAAGTAGGGAGGATATGAAATATAGATCGGCAATGGCAAGGAAAGCGTTTCTGAAGAAGGAAAATTTGTTAACATCGAGTCTAGATTTAAGTGTCAGGAAGTTGTTTCTGAAAGTATTTGTACTGAGCATAGCCATGTATGGAAGTGAAATGTGGATGATAAATAGTTTAGACAAGAAGAGAATAGAAGCTTTCAAAATGTGGTGCTACAGAAGAATGCAGAAGATTAGATGGGTAGATCACATAACTAATGAGGAGGTATTGAATAGAATTGTGGAGAAGAGAAATTTGTGGCACAACTTGACTAGAAGAAGGGATCAGTTGGTATGACATGTTCTGAGGCATCAAGGGATCACCAATTTAGTACTGGAGGGCGGCATGGAGGGTATAAATTGTAGAGGGAGACCAAGAGATGAATACACTAAGCAGATTCAGAAGGATATAGGTTGCAGTAGGTACTGGGAGATTAAGAAGCTTGCACAAGATAGAGTAGCATGTAGAGCTGCAACAAACCAGTCTCTGGACTGAAGACCACAACACCATAGTGTTTTTGTGAGACACATTCTGATGCCCATTGTGATAATAGGGGATGAGCCTGTAGAACAACAGGATGTCAGGAGCAAAAGTAGTGGTGGCTTAGACGACTGTTAGTGTGAGAGCCCAGTGATGACTAGTTATGTGACACATATGGTCAGTAGTTTGGTTTAGTGGAAGTGGCAGTTGAATTCAGATTGGTAGCCATCAAGTGTTGAACAGCAGCCTGAGTGGCAGACTAGCTGCTTTAATGAATCACATCCTTTAATGAATTACACTGATATTTGCATCTGATTCAATGAATGAACTTGGAAAATAGAACTCTAGAGGTATTATTAGCAGTTCATTGAGTAATCTGTGTTAGACGGACATGTCATCTGGTTTCAGTCTGCAACAGAATTGTGGTGACATCGACCTCCAATATGGCCACTGGCTGACATATCAGCTGCAGCAACTACCGATATGGTTTATCTGTATCCTAATTTCAATATTTTTGATCACTTCTTGCTTGCCTCTCTGTGTGTAACAATAACAGTTCTTGTACATGCTCGGTTTATGTGGAATACTTTACCAAGGCGTCTGTATATCACTCTACTCGACCCTGGCCACCCATTATTTCCATATTGGTGACCCCAGACCACAGTACACCCACTGAATATTTAATGAACATGGGAACTGCCACCAGCTCTATGGATACCAGTGACCAACAGGGAATTTTCAGACCTTTTGTTGGGCTCAACAGCATTCTTTATGGACTACACCATGCAGTGAGCAATTTGAGGCACATCAAAGAAGAAAGTCTGAGCAAAAATAACTTATTCCACTTTCCACCATGTGCACTTTAAACCCTTGTCTGCACATGGCACCAGCTGCCACCACACACTGCAATGGATCACATCAGCCCACCTCCTATTCAAAAACAACTTGATTTAACACACATAAGCCACCTTACTATCCCCTGTGTTGCCAGTGTTCACATGCACTGACACTCGTTCAGCCCCCTCCCCCCCCCCTTCCCCCCTCCTCTTGTGCTACTGCATCAGGGTCTCAGGTGACAAATATGTTCCTACCTGGTAACGGAGATTGCCTGCCGAGCCTTTTTCCACAACCTGCTATCCCTGGATCTAATCAGATAGTAACCTATCAACACCATCCCTACAAAACCTCATAAACTGTCTTAATTCTTAGTGGATCTGCCTCATACCTGGTTCCCTATCACTGAATCGGTGTTCACTGCACAGAAAATGTTTCACAATGCATCAAATTACTTGACATTATTGTGTCATTTAGGTGAACATACTACTATGATCTGTGACATCATCTGACTCCATCTAAATTTAACAAGTTCAAACAAGTTAAAAAAGTGTTGCTCCTGAGACAAGGCAAGACCCCTGGGCAACAAGTACTTCAAGCCATTAACGTGGAACAATTATGTATAACCACCTTCACAGTTGTGGCCTCTTTTACAGACCACAGTGGATCCCCCAATAATGCCTGACATTTCATTGTGGGCCATGTGGCCAACAAAACTACCATGTAAAATCCAAGCTGTGCTAATATGTAACAAAAGACTCCTATCGGACCATGAATTACAGTTATCAGATTGCATATATGCTTTGCAAAATGGCCACCCATACTACCCAGCAGCCACTGGCACTACATATTGCAGGCAGCCATGTTGTACAACATGTTGATAGACAGCTTCTGAATGAAATCAACCCCTTCTGAGGTTATCCGATGCACTGAGCATGGACAACAGCAGCCATGTTGCCCTCTCCAGGATGTACCCACTGAACAGTACCGACCTAACCTGAGGTTTTCCAACACATCGAGTGCAGAACAGTGGGGGCCTTCATACCTCATTACCCAGCAGGCCACAATAAACTGCTACTGCACCTACCCAATGACACCCGATGCCACCACAGCCGGTCATCAACCATGGTCAGCTGCACCAAGCCTCTCACACCTAACAACCACGGACAGTGCAACACCAGCTGCACTGCAGGATATGGACAGCAAACAACAAACCATAGAGTGGTTCTGGTTTCATGCACAAGTTGGCACAACCACAAACAAGTGTTCCCAACCCTCCTAGTACCAAAATGCCTCCTGCAACCTTCATTAGACATGAGAGGCCATGACATCAACAAAGTTCACCACATACCATACCAAGCAAACCAAATCAGTTTCTTGCCCACCTGTTGGCAAGAACTCAAGGCTCTATATGCAAGATCATCACACAAAACAGCCCTTTTTGGTGGACTCAGGATCAGAAAGAAGTTATATCCTGAACAACATCCTACTCCCTGATGCTGCTGAATCTGCACCTACACTACAAGGAGAAAACAGATTGATCACAACTACTTACGGAACTGCCACATGAGATATTGACCTCATCAGTAGCCAATGCTTCACGTGGACATTTATTTGCACTGATTTCAATGAACCATTGATTGAGGCCAATTTCCTAAGGCAATTCCATCTCCACCAGAATTTACAGGAAGGAGTACTGCTCTATAGATAAAGTAATGTCACTTTCAAGAACACCACTGGATGACCACTGGCCCCAGCTACACCACAAAACAAGGACACCTATCTTTCAATGCTACACAAGCTCCAACTGCTACGATCCTCCACCGAGAATCAATGGACAGCAACCAACCAACAGCACATCAACACAAGAAAAGAACACCTCACACTCCAGGAGGTAAACTCATCCCTTCAGAGGCTACTGCATCAGCATCAAAATCAGCTAGTGGAGCCAGAATTACAACTTAGGACCCTTCAGACCTCACCTACCATCTCTGCAGAACAACTAACACCCTTGGATGCAAACCCAGCAGATGTATAGCACACAGTGAAGGACCTCCATGCCAGAGTGCAGAAATTCTCTGCCTTCCCCAGTGATGACAACAAATACTGTCATCTCAACTAATCATTGACCCAGACACTGCTCACTCTGGATTACACAGACAATACCAGCAACATGCACACGTGCCACTACTGCATACAACATTGCATCAGTCTACTCGAGTCTTTGCAGATGTCACCTCTCACCAACCGTAAACAACCACCTATGACAAACACTATTGAACCAAGAGGTTAATGCCAGTGAAACAAGTGACAGTGCAGTCAGTGTTTGTGCAACAAATGACTACAGCAGAAAGCCTTTCTCTCACAAAGCATGCTGCCTCTCCCCCTGAGAAATGGTAAATCATGAAAGCCACTCATGTCAGCAGAGCCTAACATTCGTAGGATATTATGTCTCATCAGCAGGATGGTACCATCACATTCCGCAGGCAGCCAATATCCAGGCACCCCTCACCAATGCCACCAATGCCTCTTCTGGAACCAACACCAAAGACAACCAATCTGTTCTGTGAGGGAGGGAAGACCCTGGCCCACCCCTCATCAACAGCCCACCTATCAATCATGGCTCACACCAGCAACATCATCATCATCACTGTCCTACAGCAAATAGTTAATGGCATACACCAACTCTCGTGATTCTTCTCACGCAAATGACCATGAACTACTTGCCCTCTATGAGGCAGTAAAGTATTTCAGAGAGGACAATGAGGGTTATCCTCTCACATTTTTCACCAACTACCACCCCTTAGTAAATGTTATTCACAGTTCTACTTATGACGTATCACGCCACCAGTTCTGGCATTGTGACCTGATAGCTTAGTTCTTAACAGACATGTAGCACATGAAAGTGGGGGGAGGGGAGGTGGGGTGGGGGGGGGGCAGGGGCGGGGGGAATGTGGGGACAGACTAAATGTCCCGTATCCTAATCAAATATGAGGACCCAGTCAATGCACAAAAATGCAATGAACACTTAGGTGAGCTCTTAGAGAAACCCAACACAGGCCTACAACTCAAATAAATAAAGCTCACCACCTCTCACATCAAAGCCTGGTGTGACACATTGCGAGGAAGATCATACCTAGTGATTCCCATCCCATTCAGGAAATCAGTTTTTGACAGACATCATAACTGTCACGCACTGAAGGTCAGCCCATTATGAAGCTAGTTACAGAATGTTTTGTTTGGCTGGTGGTTAAAGCAGACTGCATGAAATGGGTGAGGGCCATATGCTCCATGTCAGTGCAGCAAGAATAGCATGCATCCCCTCTACAAGGCACCTTCACTGTGCCTGAAGGACACTTCCAACCCATACACTTGGACTCAGTTGGCCCCCTACCTGAGTCCAAAGGCTAGAAGTACATCTTATCAGCCATCAGCCACATTATCCACTGGGTAGAAGCAATCCTCTTACATGACATAACAGCCAAATCAATGGCATGGGCCTTCATTAACAGCTGGATTTCCCATTTACGTTGCCCATATCTATCACAACTGATCAGGGCTGCCTCTTTGCTGAGCTGTGCAAACTATGTGGTGTGCAATGGTTCCATGCAACAACTGACCACCAACAGAGCAATTGATTAGTGGAAAGATGGCACCAGGCTTTGAAGGCCTCCTAAATGTGCTACAACATGTAATGGGTTCTGCTAGGCACCTAGGCAGCATACAAGGACAGCCTCAATCAGTCACTTGTGGAGGTGCTGTACAATGATTGCCTTACCCTCCCAGCAGACTTCCTCTTGCCATCCCCATCACTTACAACTTCAGACCTACCTGCGTTAGTACAGAATGTCCAATGCCATATCAACAACACCCTCATACCCCAGCCACACACGCACAGGTTATGATGAACCTTCATCCATAAGTGGATAAGCAAGCGCTCTCACATAATGCAATGTGATGACATGATCCACATCACACTACAGCAACTGTACACAGGCTTGTACAAAGGACTCTGAGGGAAGCAAAAATTCTCAATACTGAAGAAGGACAAACTCAAAATGGTATCCATCCATCAACTTAAACCAGCCAGAGGAGAACATTGACCTCTCCAACCTTCCTAGTTCCACCTTCCCCACCCCCAACCATTCGAATGTGACTCTTCAACCCAATACAACCTCAACATCAGGAGTGGAGATACTTCCATACACCACAAACGTCACTGTTAGTGATACTTACTGTTCCTGCTATGGCAGATACCTCCATCCCCAAACGTTCCTACAGGACTATGAATGGAGGAGGAGGAGGAGGAGGAGATTAGTGTTTAACGTCCCATCGACAACGAGGTCATTAGAGATGGAGCGCAAGCTCAGGTTAGGGAAGGACAGGGAAGGAAATCAGCCATGCCCTTTCAAAGGAAACATCCCAGCATTTGCCTGAAAGGATTTAGGGAAATCACGGAAAACCTAAATCAGGATGGCTTGAGACGGGATTGAACCGTCGTCCTCCCGAATGCGAGTCCAGTGTGCTAACCACTGCGCCATCTCCCTCGGTGACTATGAATGAGAGTAAAATGTTGCCTCCCTAGCCACTACTCAGTGCTCCAAACTGGAAGGGGAGGGGAGGGGGCTCTGTAGCAACATTGCCCACCAGTATTGATGCCAGCTAACACATTAACTGCAGCAACTATGGACATGGTTTATCTGTAGCCTAAGTTCATGAGCTCTGATTGCAAGTTCCTGCTTGTCTCTTGAACACTGGGTATCATGATAATGTTTCTTGTACATGTTAAGTTTATGTTCATGACAATAAAGGGCGGAATACTTTACAAAGGTGGCTATAGTTCTTTCTACTTGACCCAGACAACACGTTATTTCCACAGTATGATTCGTGCCTGTTTCGTGGTGCACCTGTTCTAATATAGCTCAGGCTCCCTTTCTCTCAAAGGAATGCATAATTAGAATGGACTTTAATTTTGCACATTACACTTTGAGTGGAACATAGATGATTCCCTGTATCACCTTAGTCAGTTTTTTGAACTGGGTGGCAAGATGTGGCAATCCTATACTTGAAGGGAACAGGTAATTAAGATGGTAACCAAATATGCCTAAGAGCAATAGTATTGAGCCCACTTAACTGATCCACTGGAAGTAGTAGGTTTCATAATTATGCTACTCAATCTGGGTATCACCTCACAGGGCTAGCAGAGATTGTGGTCAGGTGGTTATGACAAGAAGGGATATGTAGTTCAGAAAATCTGGTGCTGGAGGGAAGGATCCAGATGGCAAGGGTTATGAAGCAACTGCTGAAACTGAACATGCTGTTCTCAGCAGTGTGTCCTGCCACAGAGTCATAAACACTGCTCATGGCCATAGTTTAGCAGTCACCATTCGTTCAGGTGAACAACTGGCTGGTGGTCATATCCATAAAATGTTGTGCAAAAATTGCTGCAGAGCTGGTATATGACATAGCTGCTTTTACAGGTGACCCTACCTACGAATGAATAGGAGAAGCGTGTGATGGTACTGGAGTAAGATGTGCTGGTTGGGTGTATGGGACAGGTCTTCCACACAGATATGACCAAAGTAGCAAGGGGTTGGGAGCATGCGCAGCATAAGGGCTGGCCAGGATGATATGTAGACTGAGTAGGTGTTGGAATATTATGAATGGTGGGAAAGATTCTTTCTACACAATCTGCTCAAGTAGAACTTAATAATGATATGCAGGTGCCACTGTATTCAGACCCAAAACAGGGCCAGTTATCATGAACAAATAACATGATGAGTCGAAAGAATGTCCAGATATAAGAGGTGCAAAGCAGAGTCATCATCAGTACTACAGTTGGCTGTGGAGGGGGACACATTAGCTATTGAAGAGAACTGAGAATGGGCTTGCACCTGCTTAGCATTAAATTGGCTGGCTGATAGGCCCATATGACCTGCTGGCTGGAGATTATGTGTTACTCATTGCTTGCAGTGACACCACCAGATGTAGCTGCAATGAAGTATATCAGTAGCATGGCATCATCTATCATATACCCTGTGGGATTACAAGATCCCTCACCTCTTGAATCTGTTAAAATATACCGTGCTGTATGCCATGAGCTGCTTGATCTTCACTAATGTGGGGAAGGATGGTTTAATGGTAGCAGAGTAGTGCTAGATGAAGTTCCAGTTGGTACCTCTGGAACACTGATGCTCTGACCTGGTAGAGGAAGAGAAGAAGCAAGAGCTGGCTACTCAGGTTGAAGCACAGAAGCAGTGATGACTCCACTGGTTGGAGGGTGGGAGATGACAAAATAAATCGGAACCTCCAGTACCAGGAACAAAGGAGATGGAAATACTAAGTACTCATTGTCCCCGGTGAGATGCTGGAGATCATGGCACAAAGCTGGCCACTGCAGTACTAGCCCCTCAGATAGTTGAGATAGAAGTAACATGATCATGTTGATTCCAGTTCCTATGGAACAACCCCTGCACACTTGCCACCAGAACCAACTGACAGCCTTGTTGCCACAAAATTGATTCAGTGTACACCAAAAGATATACTCCCAGATGGGAACACCAACATGAAAAGGTGTTCCTTCTTCGACTTGAGCAGAAGGCAGTAGTAAATGGCAGAGCAGATGTAGCACCACCAACATGAAAAAGTGTTCCTTCTTCGACTTGAGCAGAAGGCAGTAGTAAATGGCAGAGCAGATGCAGAACCACACTGTAATGTGTGTTGTTGCCGTTATGGGTGCAGAATTGTTGAAAGGCAACAGCCATAAACTGCAGCCCATTACCTGTGACTGAGGGGTGTGTGTGTGTGTGTAGGGGGGGGGGGGTGCTCAAGGGCTCTGGTAGTAGTATTAATTGTAGTCTGCAGCAACCTGATGAGAGTAGGGAAAATGAGAGAAAGGATCAACAAGAATAAGTCAGCAACAGAAAGTGCATCTGGCCACCCTATACCCTAACATTGCCAAATCAATATTAACATGTTGATTCTGTGAGTACACAGGAGAAGGCCAGGCAAGAGAAAAGAAAGATCAACGAGAATGAGCCACATCGATACCATGGAAAGTCTGGCAAAATATGAATGTGAGCAGTCCCATAACTGAGTGGATTCTGGCTGTTGTGCCTGAGAGGTCAAACAACAATGCACCACATGTATAATGTTATTGTATATTTGTGTCCAATGAGACTGATGGATGAGCTAAAACACTCATTACTGCAGATGATGGGCCCCGCCACATGGCAACTGTCATTTTCCTGCATCAGTAGCAGGATGCCTTGGTGAATCTGGAGCTGGTGGCATAGTACAAAAAAGTGGAGGCCCAGTGATACTTAGGCTGGCAACTTGGCAGACCATACTGCTAGGACACAGTGGAAAATGTGCTGCAATGCAGGATCCTGCTGGGACACCACTGGTACATGCCTAGAATTTATCAGGAAGTCCTCCAAAGGCTGCTCAATCTGGGAGTCTATCTGAAAGCAGAAAGTTTCCTGTCTGTCATATTCCAGGTCTTGGCCCATAACAAGTCTGAAGATGGCATCTGCATTAGAATGTTTATGGAAAGGGTGATAATATATGGAGTACTTATAACTGGATAAGTATAAAAGCAAACAATAAATATGGTGAGCTGTTTGTTAAGGACAATTTAGCCTTGGGCCCAGAGAAAGACAGGAAAAGGGCTGTGAATACTAACTAAATGAAACTTATTTCCCTAAAGGAAATTTTACAATTTATGCACCCCAAAAATGCTTCCTTCTCTATTTGCAAATACTATTCTTGAGCTTGAGTATAGTCTTTTTGGAACCATCTGGCAACTAATGGAAAAGGATGACCCTGATGTCATGAGGAGAGGCATGCACTGCCAAAATTAATGGCAACCATAGCCAGTACATTGTTAAACAAGTGACTGACATTAGGTAAGTTTTCAAAGATTGAAATGCCTACCAACAAGTCGTGGACCATTGAAAAGGAATGCTCTTGAAGTACAACGATTCAAAGGATAAGCAATGGAAGCTGCCCAAGGAGTAAACTGAGTACAATAGGCATCATTGCTGAGAACATGTGGAGGTTCTCCAAAGATTTGAGAATGAGCATATTTTTGATTAGTTCAGTGTATTCCTGTGTGGGCTGTAACCCCTTTCTACTGTGAACATATCCTAGATAAGTGACTGATGATTGAAAAAATGAACATGAAAAGAGCCACAAAAACCCAACACTTGCTGTGTAAATGTTTCTTATTTATGACCCGTAACCAGGATCTCATGAAGATAACTGGCTCATTGGGGAAAGTCTCAAATAGCAATCCAAATTGGGAACATAAAGTTAAAATTTCTCCACACAGCACTGAAACAGGATAGGATTAAAAGTACACAGAATAATTGACATGTCCAAAAATACTTTCTAAAGAAGGATTGATGACCAGAAGAAAGGGCAATGCCCTGGTGAATTGTTTATACTTTGCCAAGATCTTTGTTTGGCCTAACAACAGAATTTCATGATGCCAGTAAGCTCACAATTTAGAAAGTGTGCTGTCCACAGACAGGGCTCTAATAATTGATTGATTGATCATAGAGACAGACACGGAAGAATCAAATTAGGATGTAACAGGCATATTCTTGATTTCCACACACAGTAAAACCCATTTTTATGTTCCTGCATTTTACGTTTTCCCTCTTTTGATGTTTCATGTCCTTTACCATTGATTTTTATACAGATTTCTGCAAAAAATGTATTGTATTCCTGCTCTAAGTCAGCCTTGGAACAAAGCAGAAAATGCAGACTGTACACAGTGTTATTGATTCTGTAACATAGCATTAGCATGGTAAGCAAGACTTTCATTGTCAGCATGTGGCATCATGGTCACCTGTATTATAGGTTCCCAGTGTTTGTAAGGATGAGAAATTATCTAAAGTCACTGCCTTAATGATAATCATGATCTGAGGATAGTGACTCTAGTAGCAACCTTCCTTCTGCTCATTGTTTTGTATTACAGCAGCTTTAATTTAATTTCACAGTCATATAAAGAAATAAACACCACTTTTGAAGATGGTGCCTTTGTGATTGCTGCTTTGTATTCTGTGAAAAGATTAGTACATCTAATTGCTGTTAGAAAGAAACAAAAGCAATTAATTATTTCAAATATTTTGAAGAGGCAAATTTTAAACTGTTTTAATTTCATATTTTGATTAATACAAATAAAATGGCAGTAAGAGTAATTTATTAAGTTTTGCTTGTTGTGTTTCCTATCCTTTCCTGTAGTTCACACTTTCTTGCATTTTACACTTTTTTGAGTCAGTCTGCTCAAAAGTGTAAAAAAGGGGTTGTACTGTATAAAAGTATTTTTTATGGTACCACTGCATGATCACTTCCTTTGATGAAGTTGATCTGAATCATAGAAACATGGCTGGGTGCCTATCACACCATGACACTCTTGTGCTAAGTGTCACTTACAAAAATACTGTCAGCACTCGGTGCCATAATGATGGTAATCCTGACATGGATGTATAGTAAATCAGTCAGGACAAGTAGGCAATAACAAAAATATCATGTCTGTCACCTCTGAAAACAAGAGGAAGACTAGAACACTGCCAACAGGCTGCCACTGGGTGAGACATGTTTACCATGATAAAATTTGAGATAAAGTCCCATGGCCTTTCATCAGTTCTCACCACAGCCACCATAAACACTTCAAAATCAGTGGAAAATTTTTACTGAGCAGTTTGGGAAATTTCAAAAGGATGCACTATGTGCAAAAACTCTGCTAAAACTGGACCAGGATAACATAAGGCCTAAGTGTATACGTCGCTAGCAGTGGTGAGATGACTTATGACAGCCATAATTAAACTTTTTGAATAGGACAGGCCAGAAGCACACAGAAATTTTCACTCCCTCTCAATCCTTGAAGATCTGCAATCCATGAAGCATAGCTTTCTGAGTCTGATTTCTGATGATGTAAAACTTAGAATCAAGCTGTGATCACAAGCATTTTAGTAGAAACATGTTCTGTCAACAAAGTATAAATGTATGAAAAAGGCAAAACTTAAGGTTTTCAACAGTGGAACCAATTTCTGCATGAGATAATACACCTAGAGGTTGGTGGAGAGTAAAAGCCATAATGCTGTTGTGGGCACTCACTATCACTTGCCTAGAAACATAGAGCTAAACACTTTCAGTAAATGTCTCAGTACTCTAGTGCATCATTAAATGGATGGAAAGCTGGAATTACTGCAGAATTTGTGGCTGACAGGTTTCTGAGTTGGTTCAATGTTTCACAAATTCCTGCTACTGTTGTCACAATTCAAAAACTTTTACATCCATTGTTGTTATGCTATTTGTTTTAACTGGAAATGTTTTTATCATCAATATTGTAGTACCAAATTGAGATAACAAAGTCATTTATTAACACCTTATAGATTACAATGATGCAGGATACATGATGAATAGTTAATAGGAAATAAGGAATTTTCCAGAACTACAAACGAAAAAAAACTGGGATAAACACAACTTGAGTTATGTAGGTGGGAACCACTTGCAGGTGAGATTGGAATCAATCACTTGCCCAAAACAGTAACAATGTCTGCCAAAGGAAAACCAAATAGCAATTGGCAGCTGTCACTATACTCAGATCCCAAGCAGGCCCAGTTGTCATGAACAGATAACACAATCAGTCCAAAGGCTATACAGATATAACTGGTGCAGTGCAGAGTCATTGTCCTCGCCAATACTTCAGTCAGCACAATAACTATTAAACAGGAGTGAGATTGGGCCTACAGATGCTTGGCCTTAAATCAGCCAGCTGATGAGCTCACGTAGCTTGCTGACTGGAGATACAATGCTGCTCACCACTTGAAGGATTGTAGGTGTAATGGGGTGAATTTATAGTGTGATGACATCTAGGAATACATCATGCTTCTGCAATTCACATTACTCTCATGGCAATCAGAAGACTGAAATGAATGAAAACCAAACACTGAAGAAGTTTCCTCACAAGAAACTATAAATGAAAAGGAATCACTTTGAAATGGCTGTAAACACCATGATGATACTCCTACACTCCAGAAAACTCCTTGAACTATCTATGCTAGGATGGCTGTCTCTGCCTAGAAGAACAGGTGTAGTGCCTTCCATTATATTCATACTTTAGTGACCAATTATAGTGAATATGCAGGTAATTACATGATCCTCTCTACCTACCTGTCTCTGTTGTTCTGACAAAAAGTTATATAATTTAACACAGCAATTGAATGTTTGTGTTCTTGGGTTCTAAAAACTCTTATCAGTGCATAATATGCTGTGCATCTTAGTTGCAGTACATATTTTTTTATATATACACACTCAGTTCCTAGCTATTTTCTTTTATGGGAAACATATTTACAAAATATGAGTATTTTCAAACTACAGAAAAGGCCATAAGAAAAATAGCCAGAAATAGTAAAGAGGCCCAGTGTAAAGATCTTGTGGGATTGACAATCAATAGTCAACAGGATACTGTATGCATTTTCAGGTCTAGTTCCTTTGGTCTACTGCTTTTTGTGTTTTGTTTCCCATTTGCTGTGAACTGTTATTGTCTGTTATGCAGTGCAATGAAGTTCAGTGGTAATTAGCACAAGTCGGCATACATGTTCTTTTATCCAGTATGAGTATCCCTACATAAGGGGTGACGCCGAAGCTACAGTGGTGTGGCAGTGGACAATTTTTCTTTACACATATTGTGCATTGCTCGGTACTAGCATGTCATCCATGCAGAACTTCCTCCACAACATTGATGGTGACATCAAGAACATCAAGAAGGAACTCAACATGATACAACAAAATCCTCAGTTGATGGTGTCATGGGATCCTGCATCTCAAACTGATGTTATGTTTCCAATAGTGCCAGCTGTACTGGCATTTCCCACATCCCTGTCAAAAGATATTGCCTTGCACAGCTAGCTTACAGGACACAGTGAAATCATATTCACTTTTCCATCACCCGTGTCAGTGCTGCTTCCATGAGCTATGAACTTTTTGTAATTGCACATTTGGGTTTCGCCGTTCATGCTGGAACACACAGCAATATGGTTCATGGTTACGGAAAAATTTTTGTGCAGCAACAAATTGTAGATGATTTTGAACACTTCACCTTGGTAATCTGCAACCTTGACCAATGTGCTTTTTCAGTGGTCTCAGACATCATTTAACAGCTCCCTCCACAGTGAGCTTACATCACCCTCAAGATAGCACTAATCTCTCACTGCACAGAACCTATAGGTCAGTGACTAACACAACTCCAGTACCATGAGAAGCACAATGACAGGTCACCTTCAAACTTTTGGAGGCACTTAGGTACACTTAACCCTGATAGCACACGAGAGTCAGGTTTTAAGTAAGCTGCTGTAAGTGGCCAATACAGCACAAACCCTGCTTGACTCATGCACTATGGTGGCCACCACTGCAACCACCATGGCTAGTGAACCCCCTCCCCCCCTCTTCCGAGTGTGGCTCAATCTGGCAAATGTGGGTGCCCTGGCCATGACCACCTGATGATCACTGGACAGGAATGAAGATCTCCAATCCCTCCACACTACCACTTACCAGCTCACAGCCCAGGCTTACAGCAACGTGACATTGTGATAGAGGATGCAAATACATGATCTTGCCAACTGTACAGGCCCCATAACATATAAACAAAAAAACTGGCTATTGCTGGTTCCACAAACATTTCAGCTCACAAGCTACCAAGTTCAGGACACCATGTTCACACCTAAATGTCTCTCATGGCCTGTCTTAGGTGCACTAAATTGTGACAGCCGCCATCTGCACCTAAACTCACAGCAGAACAAGACACACCCATCTTAGTGTGAGCTTATATTATGTGGATCAACTGCAATAGCTGTCAGAATGCAGCTTCACAAAGGCTGTTCATCCCTGACAGCTCTAAGGGGTGGATGTTTTTGGTTGACACCACATCAGATGTCTGAACCCTACCTGTTAGTTACTTCCCTGTGGGCAACGCACAGATGAGGTTCAACTGAGAGCAGTCAATGACTCAACCATTGAAACATATTGCCAAAAAACAATGGTGGTTGACACTGAACATGTAGAGAAATGGAACTGGACCTTTGTGCTCGCTGGTATTGACTAACCTATACTGGGAATCAATTTCCCAATGAAACACACACTGATTGTGGAATTACACAATGCATGCCTCATCCATTCTGCTGATAGCCACATTATCCATCAAATACAGGGTCAGCTAATGTCTCACACCTGCCTGAGGGTAGACAACCTCAGCACGCTTCCCTTAGAGGATGACTGAAGCTGATGGGAGCATTATCACCACAATCTGCAAAAACCCATCCATAGTTTGGAGGAGGAGGAGGTTGATGCAAACATGAACATGTTCAACAAGTTATGCATATAAAATGACAGGCTTTATCATATTGAAAAAAGAGTTTGACATGCAGATGCTTCAAATGATTTTGAAATGTCTGATGGTACAGCAGTAGTCCCCACCACTTCCTCTGCGGTGGTAGTACCCGAGCCATACCAGCATGGAACGGAAAGGGTTGCAGTTAGGCACAAGATGGTGCACCACATTTGGACAACACCAGGCCCACCGGTCTCCTTTTGTGTTTGCAGACTTGCACCTGACCACCTACATGAAATGAAGGCTGTTTTTGATGAGATGTTAGAAGAAGGAATAACCCAACCATCCAACAGTCCGTGGTTCTCCCCACTACACCTCCTCCATAAGAAAAGCAGTTCATGGCATCTGTGCAGTGATCATGAGGCACTGAATACCTGGACTGTTCTGGACAGATATCCCATGTTGCACATACAAGACTTCACTCATTCAATGGGCGTAGTGACCATATTCAGCCTGTTGGATAGCCATAAGGCTTACAACCACATTTCCATGGCTAAGCCAGACATACATAAAGTGGTAGCGGCAATCCCATTCAGGATAAGTGAATTTCTGGTAATGCCATTTGGGCTCAAAAGTGCTGCCAAACCTTGGCAGAGATTTTTGGGCAGTGTACTATGAGGGTTACTTTATTGTTTTGGATACGTAGGGATAAACTGAATGAGATTGTGCTATTTTATACAAACCGGCCTTGTGTTCAGGAGGATGGAGGCTCTAATCCTTACCCAGACATCCTGCTTTACTTTTGTAGTTTCCCACATTATTTCAGGCAAATGGTGGTCATCAACAACTTGTCTAATGTTTGTCAAACTATATATGGTATATAGATATATAGACACACACACACACACACACACACACACACACACACACACACACACACACACACACACACATGAAAGCGATCCATGAATGAGTAGAACTACTACTATTACAACTACTACTTGATCCACATAAAACTACTGTTGAAAAGGTAATGCTGAAAGGCCAATTAGCCAATTATATTAGTGAAACTTACTGGCAGATTAAAACTGTGTGCCCGACCGAGACTCGAACTCGGGACCTTTGCCTTTCGCGGGCAAGTGCTCTACCATCTGAGCTACCGAAGCACGACTCACGCCCGGTACTCACAGCTTTACTTCTGCCAGTACCTCGTCTCCTACCTTCCAAACTTTACAGAAGCTCTCCTGCAGGTTCGCAGGAGAGCTTCTGTAAAGTTTGGAAGGTAGGAGACGAGGTACTGGCAGAAGTAAAGCTGTGAGTACCGGGCGTGAGTCGTGCTTCGGTAGCTCAGATGGTAGAGCACTTGCCCGCGAAAGGCAAAGGTCCCGAGTTCGAGTCTCGGACGGGCACACAGTTTTAATCTGCCAGTAAGTTTCATATCAGCGCACACTCCGCTGCAGAGTGAAAATCTCATTCTGGAATTATATTAGTGTTATGTAGATAAATACTGGTAGGTATTTGTAATCTATTTCTTTTATAGGCAGCTTAGTTTTTATGTTGATCGATGGTTGCTGTTATTGTAATGAGTGTAGGTAAATTATACTGATTTGCAAAATGAGGGTTGCTGATAGTGCCACCAGCCATGAGTCAAGTAATATCATGCACATCACTTTTCTCTAGAGTTTTTAACTGAAATAGAGCTTTTGTGAAAGACTGATGATTGAAATCCTGTTAAAACTGCTACGACATCACACTATGTTGTTTTCTATGGAATATCAATAATGTGTAATACGTACAGCATATTTTAAACTTTCAAGTAGTTCTGCATGCTCTTCATTACTACCATCATGTTGACTGAGAGCCAAGTACAGATCCCTCATTTCTCTTGCTCTTTGTGTCCGTATTGTGTCCATGGAAATAATTAAGCCTTTGTATCCTCTCCATGTTATAGGCTCAGAACACTACAAAAAGTAATGAAAAGTGATATATGACCATCAGTTTCTGATACAGTGTGAAAGAGTAATAAATATGTTCAAATTTACCTTATTGATAATCTCGAGTTCTCTTTTGTGGAGTGCTTCTTCTTTGATAGCAATTCTGTGATTCTCAATTGAGGAGAGTAATTGTATTTCTTTTTCAAGAAGGGAGCAGAATTCAACTCTTTTAGGTGCTTCTGTTGTTGTAGTTGCAAGTATCCGCATTACTTCTGACTTCCTCCAGCGTTCCACCATATTATAAAGCATATTGAAATCTGCTCGTGTTTTAGGAAATGTCATTCGTTGTGCATTGTGCTTTAAATGAGATTCTCTTTCTTCCTCCTGAATTTGAATCTCTTTGGTCTCCCAGTCAATACAATGTTTTAGGTTTTCCTTTATCTGAGAAGTTTTTCTTCTTGCCAGCCAACCACGTATATACCTCTGAATGGTGACCACCTGGCAGAACATTTAATATACTGTATGAATAAATTATGTAACATTTTAATAATAAATCTTTGAATGGTGACCACCTGACAGGACATTTAATATACTGTATGAATAAGTGATGTAACATTTCAGTAATCAGTTGGAATGACAATGGAGGGTCAAAAATTCAACACAAAAATAGTTTGCAACCAAATGTTGGTTTACATTTTGTGGCATGCACTGCAGCTGTAGTGGTTATAAGCTAAAGTACTGACAAACTTATTTATGCACTGTTATGCAGTTATTAAATTAAATAGTTTTCAGTGGTGTTTCATGCCGTTTATGGTGAAACAATGATTTAATAAACTTTTGGAATTGTTCGCTTGCTGTGTTTTTAATTTTGTGCTTTAGTTTTCATCTGGCATTTCTTATTCTTTCTAGTGAAATATTTCAGTAAAATTTTCATTCAGTGTTTTAACTTTTTTTAGTGTTCCAGTGGCTGTTTGAATTTTTTGGTTTTATCTAATAATTTTGTGAAGTTTCGCTGGTATTAGTATTAGCTGTGGAGTAGCAGTATTAATACAAGTAGTTGCTTTCTTAGTAGGCAGAGAATTTTGAGACCATTATTGTAAGTTCTATAAATAGTTCTACTTGTGTAACTGAACTTTGGTAACATAGTTTTTTTCAGTAACTGTAAAATTTTACCACGAGTGAGAAGTGTGGGTTCTGTCATAGGTTTGTGAGTAGTGGGTTATGGTGAGGGAATTGTTCAAAGTATTTTCATTAGGGGAATGCAGTGGGGAAGCCAGTGGTGATTTTAGTGAGATACTCTCCTGGGAATGCAGAATCTGTAGTAGAAATAAGCTGATACAGGAGTAGGAGCATAAGATCTGTGCCCTTCAGACACAGTTACAACACGCAATGGAGGAACTAGATAGGTTGAGGAGGGTGAAGGGTGGTGGGGGAATGGGAACTAGCAGTTGGCAAGAAGGCAGCTAGTACATGCAGCAGTCCTCAGCAGTTAGGATGCCTAGGTTTGTTGCAAAGTCTAGCACAAAGAAGAAGGTTCTGCTGCTATGTAGTTCTTATGGTAGAGGTGTGGGCCAGCAGTTGCAGGAAGTGTTGGGGAGTGAGTACCAGGTCACCAGCATTGTGAAGACTAGTGCAGGGTTCGCTCAAGTGACTGACAGCATAGAGGAGGTATGTAGGAATTTTATGAAGGAGGATCAGGTAGTGATAGTGGGTGGAGCAGGGAACAGTCTTGATAGGGATGGGAAATATGATGTAGGTGGTGACCTGGTAAAGATAGCTACTCAAACTGGTGGCACTAATATACATTTCACGTAACTGTTTCAGCATCATGATCGGCCTCACCTTACTGCAGCTGTTAGGCATGTTAAGGGGGGCTGTGAAGGGTGCTGATAGCAGAGGACATGGGTCACATCTCAGTGGTGCCAGTTGGGTCTATCAGTAGATTGGGTTTCACTAGGCATGACCTGCACCTCAATAGTTATGAGAAGGGGAAGCTGGCTAAGCTTATAGGTGACAGTGTAGTGGGTGGTGGTGGTGGTGGTGGTGGGGCAGAGGGGAGGGGTCACTCATGAAAAAATTCCTGTAGTAGTTGGTGTTAGAGCTGCACCTTTTTTAGACTGAAGTCAGATGATAGGTATATCTGCTTAAAGGAAGTCCCTTTAACTAAGGGGTTACCTTCTGAGGATGTAATGTTTCCAAGTGGAGAAGGAATTAGCATATTTCATCAAAATATAAGAGGTATTAGAGATAAAGCTAGTGAACTGCTTATAGATGTTGACTCTGAAATTATTGGTATATCAGAGCACCACTTAAATAATTTGACAATTCAGAGGCTTCCTTTACCAGGATACAGATTAGCTGGCTGTTTCTCAATGAGTTCCTTGTGGGTTGGGGGAGTGGCTATGTACATAAAAACAGTATTTCCTTTGAGTCCATAGATGTATCACAGCACTGCAATGAACAGATATTTGAATGCTGTGCATGGGCAGTTGAATTTAGTGAAACTAAACTTCTAATTGTTGTTGTTTATAGCTCCCCTAACTCCAGCTTCAGAGCATTTCTGCTCAAGCTAGAGAGGGTTCTTGATTCAGTTTGTAGGAAATACCAGAAACTAGTTATACATGGTGACTTCAATATAAATTTTGTATATGATGGTGCAAGAAAAAGGATGTTAGTAGATCTCCTAAAATCTTATGATCTGATGCAGACTATGTTTTTTCCAACTAGGGTGCAGGGGAGCAGTAGCACAGCCATAGAAAATAATTTTATTCATTCTTCATTAGTAGATGGGCATTCTGTTAGTAAAGGCGTGAATGGCCTTTCAGACCATGATGCACAAATCTTAACACTAAAAGGGTTTTGTACTCAAACCAACGTCATATTGAATTAGAAACTATGTAGGAAAGTTAATCCAACAGCAATAGAGAGTTTTTTAAACCTTGTCAAGGAACAAGAGTGGCAGGATGTTTATAGTGCCGATAACATAGATGATAAATACAATGCTTTCCTTTACATATTTCTCATGCTCTTTGAGAGTTGCATTCCATTAGAACATTCTAAGTAGGGTACTAGCAGTAATAGGCAGCCAGGGTGGCTGACTAGTGGGATAAGAATATCTTGTAGAACAAAGCGGGAATTATATCAAAATGTTAGAAGTAGTCAGAACCAAGCTACAGTAGCCCATTACAAACCGTATTGTAAGGTGCTTAAAAATATTATTAGGAAGCCAAAGAGTATGTAGTATGCAAATAGAATAGCTAATTCACAGGATAAAATTAAAACCATATGGTCAGTTGTGAAGGAAGTGTCTGGTTAGCAGCACAAGGTTGACGATATAAAGTCAGTTCACAGTAAAAATATTTCTGTTACTGATTAATCAGATATATGTACAGTATTTAACAATCATTTTGTGAGCATTGCTGGTGAATTAAAAAAAAATTTAGTTTCTACGGGAAATCATATACCTTTCTTGGCAAATGCCTTTCCGATATTGATGTCTGAAATACTCCTCTGTGATACAGACAAGAGGGAGATTGAGTCAATAATTAAATCACTGAAGACTAAGGACTCTCATGGTTATGATGGGGTGTCTAGCAGAATATTAAAGTACTGTGCTGCACATGTTAGCCCTGTATTTAGCCATATTTGTAATTTTTCCTTCAGGAATTGTCAGTTTCCTGAGCAACTGAAGTACTCAGTAGTAAAGCCACTTTATAAAAAGGGAGAAGAGGATAATGTAGATAATTTTAGACCTGTTTCTATGTTATTGAAAAGGCTGTGTATGTAAGGACAATTGAACATTTTATATCACACGATTTGCTATCAAATGTACAGTTCGGTTTTAGAAGTTGTTTAACAGCTGAAAATGATATATTCTCTTTTTTCTGTGAGGTACTGGATGTGCTAAACAAAAGGTTCGAATACTTGGCATATTTTTTTGATTTAACTAAGGAATTTCATTGTGTTGATCACAAAATATTGATCCAGAAGTTGGGCCATTGCGGAATACAGGGAGTAGCTCACAACTGGTTCACCTCTTACTTTAGCAACAGGCAGCAAAAGGTCATTATTCACAATGTTGATAACAGCTGTGATGTGGGATCTGAGTGGGGTACTGTCAAGTGGGGGGTGCCCCAGGGATCAGTTTTGGGGCCAATCCCGTTCCTTATTTACACTCCTGGAAATTGAAATAAGAACACCGTGAATTCATTGTCCCAGGAAGGGGAAACTTTATTGACACATTCCTGGGGTCAGATACATCACATGATCACACTGACAGAACCACAGGCACATAGACACAGGCAACAGAGCACGCACAATGTCGGCACTAGTACAGTGTATATCCACCTTTCGCAGCAATGCAGGCTGCTATTCTCCCATGGAGACGATCGTAGAGATGCTGGATGTAGTCCTGTGGAACGGCTTGCCATGCCATTTCCACCTGGCGCCTCAGTTGGACCAGCGTTCGTGCTGGACGTGCAGACCGCGTGAGACGACGCTTCATCCAGTCCCAAACATGCTCAATGGGGGACAGATCCGGAGATCTTGCTGGCCAGGGTAGTTGACTTACACCTTCTAGAGCACGTTGGGTGGCACGGGATACATGCGGACGTGCATTGTCCTGTTGGAACAGCAAGTTCCCTTGCCGGTCTAGGTATGGTAGAACGATGGGTTCGATGACGGTTTGGATGTACCGTGCACTATTCAGTGTCCCCTCGACGATCACCAGTGGTGTACGGCCAGTGTAGGAGATCGCTCCCCACACCATGATGCTGGGTGTTGGCCCTGTGTGCCTCGGTCGTATGCAGTCCTGATTGTGGCGCTCACCTGCACGGCGCCAAACATGCATACGACCATCATTGGCACCAAGGCAGAAGCGACTCTCATCGCTGAAGACGACACGTCTCCATTCGTCCCTCGATTCACGCCTGTCGCAACACCACTGGAGGCGGGCTGCACGATGCTGGGGCGTGAGCGGAAGACGGCCTAACGGTGTGCGGGATCGTAGCCCAGCTTCATGGAGACGGTTGCGAATGGTCCTCGCCGATACCCCAGGAGCAACAGTGTCCCTAATTTGCTGGGAAGTGGCGGTGCGGTCCCCTACGGCACTGCGTAGGATCCTACGGTCTTGGCGTGGATCCGTGTGTCGCTGCAGTCCGGTCCCAGGTCGACAGGCACGTGCACCTTCCGCCGACCACTGGCGACAACATCGATGTACTGTGGAGGCCTCACGCCCCACGTGTTGAGCAATTCGGCGGTACGTCCACCCGGCCTCCCGCATGCCCACTATATGCCCTCGCTCAAAGTCCGTCAACTGCACATACGGTTCACGTCCACGCTGTCGCGGCATGCTACCAGTGTTAAAGACTGCGATGGAGCTCCGTATGCCACGGCAAACTGGCTGACACTGACGGCAGCGGTGCACAAATGCTGCGCAGCTAGCGCCATTCGACGGCCAACACTGCGGTTCCTGGTGTGTCCGCTGTGCCGTGCGTGTGATCATTGCTTGTACAGCCCTCTCGCAGTGTCCGGAGCAAGTATGGTGGGTCTGACACACCGGTGTCAATGTGTTCTTTTTTCCATTTCCAGGAGTGTATATAAGTTATTTGCCCTCTAGTATTACAGGTAACTCTAAAATATTTCTGTTTGCTGATCACACTAGCTTGGTAGTAAAGTATGCTGTGTGCAACACTGGTTCGGTTTCAAATAGTGCAGTACATGACCTAAGTTCATGGCTTGTAGAAAATAAACATCACAGTAAGACTCAGTTTTTACAGTTCCTAACACACAATTCAACAAAACCTGACATTTTAATTTCACAGAATGGGCTTATGATTAGTGAAACTGAACAGTTCAAATTTCTAGGTTTTCAGATAGATAGTAAGCTGTTGTGGAAAGCTCACATTCAGGATGTTGTTCAAAGACTTAATACTACCATTTTTACTATTTGAACAGTATCTGAAGTGAGTGATTGTTCAACACAAAAATTAGTCTACTTTGCTTGTTTTCATTGGATTATGTGGTACAGTATTATATTTTGGGGTAACTCTTCCCATTCTAAAAGAATATTTTTGGCTCAGAAATGGGCGGTTTGGGCTATAAGTGGTGTAAGTTCACGAACCTCTTGTCGACCCCTGTTCATGAGTCTGGGTATTTTGACATTGTCCTCTCAATAAATATATACTTTACTGCCATTTCTTGTTACCAGTATTAGCTTATTCCCAAGAGTAAGCAGCTTTCACTTGGTTAATACTCAGCAGAAATCAAACTTGCATTAGGATTGGACTTCCTTAACTCTTGTGCAAAAAGGCGTGCAGTATACTGCTGCATCCATTTTCAATAAGCTACTACTCAAATTCAAAAATCTTAGAAGTAATACATGCGCTTTTAAATCAAAACTGAAGAGTTTTCTCATGGGTCATTCCTTCTATTCTGTTGAGTTGTTCCTTGAAAAATTAAGCTGATTCTTATTGTATTGTTGATTGCATTTACTTAAACTTATGGACTGATTTTTTTCAGTTTCATGAACATTTATTTTTATCTGTTATTACTTTTATGTTGTAATTTCATGTACAGACATAATCCATGAACTTGGAGATTTGCTCCTCAATTTCGTCCTACAGAACTTGATGTGTAAGTAAATAATTAAATAACATGAGGATAATTAGTAAATAATCTCTTTGGTCCCACAGTGAGTACGATGTTTTAGGTTTTCTTTCATCTGAAAAGTTTTCCTTCTTGCCAGCCAACGACGTATAAATTTCTGAATGGTGACCACCTAACACAACATAGCTGAAACTGGCTCATGTTAGTTCTTAAAGAGACATTTTCTGTAAAGAAAGATGCTTTTGGTTGCAAATCAATGAATGATTTTCTTTCAAAGGACCAGTAATGTCAGCAGTTGCTGTTTATTCCACAATTTAAGCTACAGAAATTCTTAGTACTTAGTTTATGATTCCCACACAGATTTTATAACATCTTTTCACAATGATTGGTAATTATATTATTTACAGTATTACTGTTCATTAGTAGGCATTAAATGTATTTTGGTTTCAGCCACTAGACTTGGCAGAGATAGACACAGAAATCCCACACAGATTTTATGCATGTATCAATAACATCTTTTCACAATGAATTTTAATTATATTATTTACAGTATTACTATTCATTAGTAGGCATTGTTACATTTGAGGATTTCAGCCACTAGACTTGGCAGAGATAGACACAGAAATCCCACTAGTTGATGTAACTCAGTTATTTATTCATATCTCAAACACACTAAAAGCAAGCATGCACATATACAGAAATTATCCAAAGCAAAACTAAAGTCAAAGCTCTTCACTTTCTTCTTTGAATATGTTCAGTTCACTATTGATAGTTTCTAGGCCAAACAAAACACCCTGTGATGAGGCATGTTGTAGCCTTGATGCCTGGCTGTGCTAGATTGTGTATAGTCAAGAAAAATGTCCATTGGAGAGAGACTGAGATGAGGTATGGAGGTTCCCTGCAAACGAATCACATAATATAGGGAGTGATGAGTTTGGAAGGTGGCAAAACATCATGCTCAGTGCTGAGAGAGGGTCCTATCACAGATTTCAAAGTTAAACGTCATCTGCCTGCCTGCCGTGCCTGTTTATCCAAGTCCAAAGGAGAAGTGATAGAGTTCACTGTGGAAAGGCAATACTCAACCATGTTGTCTGCCTGCCAGATGTACTGGAAGTTAGTGATATATTGGCTAATCAGCTTCATGTGGTGGAATCTCCTCAGAGGAAAGTCCTATGATGGGTTGCGAATATCATCGGTAAGTGGCTCATGTTCTGTATAAATCATAATCATGCACCTTTCATTGTCATCATAGAAGTATCTCATGGCTTCATAAACCATGAGTAACTTGTGGTTGGACACTGATCACTTGCATTGGGAAGCTGTGAATTTCCTTGCAAGAACTAGAGTGGTTTGACTGTATCACTGATGTGTTGCTGAAGAACAGAGCGGATCAAAGTGTCAATCATGACAGTAGTGATGCATGCATCTTGGACCAAGTACGCAAGTGCGAAAGTGCAATCTTGAGTGTGTAGAATGCTTGAAGCATTTTGTCCAACCACGGTACTTTTTGTTTCACAAAGGTGTTTTTTTCGATCCAAAGCAACTGTGAGTGGGGCCTGAATGGAAGCAGTATGGGGCAAATGTCTGCAGTAGAAATTTACCATACCACAAAAATGCCACAAATCATGGTAAGTCACAGGTATGGGTAGATCACAGATGAAATTGATGTGATCAGACGTTGGACAGATGCCGCCAGTGTGCCCAAGAAAGGTAGCACAACTGCAATTTGTCATGGTTAATTTCTACGACATCATCAGGGCAGCCCAAATCTGGGCCAGGTGATGCCTGTGGTCCTTGGTGAACAGGGGGGGGGGGGGGGGGGAGGGGGAGAAGAGGGGGGGAGGGGGAGGGGAGAAAATCAAAACATTGAGTTAGATGTAGCAATATGGTAGACTGAACAACATAGAGTCAGTGAACCTTTGCCATGTCTGGGTCACGTTTTTTAGGCTGTAAGAGGTAAAACAGAATTCAAAGAGGCCAAATGGTGCAACGATTGCCATTTTAGCAATGTTATCTTTGAACTTAGGTATCAGAAGGTACGCTTTCTGGCAATCCAGAACATTAAACACTCATGCCCCATTAAGCAGTTGGGCAAAGTCCTGGATGTGGGGGACAGGACAGATATAGATAATGGTGTCAGTGTTTAGTTTCCAATAGTCCCCACACAACCAGAATGAACTATCTTTCTCAGGCACAAGGTGTGTGGTTCACAATCAGTTACTGTCTGAGGGGTGTATGATACCTGCAGTTAAAAGGTCATTAATAGCCACTTTTGTGTGCCATAGTTTTTGGTGGGGGGCAGCAAGCTTCATGGCAACCAGGAGGGCCTCCTGTCATTGTTATCCTGTATCTGGTGCTGTTAGTGGACATGCCTAATTGTACATCTCACACATGGCAAAGGAGGAACAAAATTGTCATTGTGTGGAATGGAGACATGGATGATACACTGGAAAATGAAATGTCACTAACATTGGCCTGTGGATGTTGAGACCACAGCAGAGGCATGTTGGTAATGTAAGTTGGCAGAGAGCTGGTGAGGCAACGAAGTGTATGGTGAGTGTGCGATAGTTTCTTTGACATGGTGTGAATAAGCTTTTGCAATCTGACATTGTGAACATATAGGAAAATGGAATGTCACTAACATCGGCCTGTGGATGTTGAGACCACAGTAGGGGCATGTTGGCTGTGGCAGTTGTGTTGGTAATGTAAGTTGGCAAAGAGCTGGTGAGGCAACAAAGTGTATGGTGAGTGTGGGACAGTTTCTTTGACATGGTGTGATAAGCTTTTGCAATCTGACATTGTGAGCATATAGGGTGTTGATCTTCGAGTGCTCAATTGCAAACTTGACCATGAGAAAGTGAGGTGAGCAGACAGTGCAGAGCACTCAGAGAAGGTGGGCAGTAGTGGGTGACTATTTCGTGAATGGGATGCGATAGCCAGTAGCATGGTGCAGTAAGGATGTCATCTACAGATCTGAGGTTAGGCCAAAATGCTTGAGGAAATCTATCTCAAGTATTGGCTCCACAATGTCACCTATGTGGAATGTCCAAGTAAACTCCATCCCTGTGTAAATTGGACCTGAAGTTTGGCTGCACATTGATATGGGATCTGTTGTTGGCACATAAAGAGAGTTTTGTTGGAAGAGTGTGTGGGGACATGTGAGCAGTGGGGATGATGCTGGCATCCACCCCTGTTTGATGAGAAAGTGAAGATTAGTGATGAGATCCAAGACATAGTATCTTCCACTAGATATGGTGTTGGTTTCTGTTGATTACTGCTTGTGATGGCACCATGCTGAATTTTGTGAGCTGTGGTGCAGTATTTGGGTAGGTGCAGGGCAGCCAACAGTTTATTATTGCATCACCAAATATATTCTGAAACCAGCAGAGTGGTTAGGCAGGGTGATGAGTGAAGCAGGTGTCACTCGCATCATCTGTTGCACTCTGCTGGTGGTCAGTTGTGCGTTAGAGTGGAGCATTGACAGAAGTTTTCAGTGGTTGGGTATCTAGCACAGGTGCCCAGTATTGGCCACCACATGGCTGTAGGTTGCTCTGATGTGTCATGCCTGCTCACACATTGCCCCTACACCCAAGTTTTTCAGAAGAGGTGGGGTGGGGGATGCACACTGTTGCCAACCTTGTTGTCTGTCTGTGTACTTGCAGTTGAGAGTAACTGTCTGTGGCAAATAATTCTGTGGAGCTGATCTGCAAGCCAAAGTCTAGGTTCCAATGGATCTGAAGGCAAGAGGAGCTGCAGTTTTAGTTCATGTGCAAGTTTCACTAACCACAGAGTTCATAACGCAATGTCAGGCAAAACCTCTGTTCTCACTTGTGCACGTAGATGGTGCCAAAGTTGTGAGGGAAATCTTGAACCAAGATGTTTCTCATGAATAATATGATGGATTGCTTCAGCTGATGGATGTGACAGGCAATTGATGATGAAAGACTTCATCAAGGGGTATTTATGATGTGATAGATGGCACAGAAGTAATCACTGATGAGGTCTGTGGAATTGTGAAGATGGCTGACAAGGCAAATGAATTGGGCATCATCATCAAAATGCTGTGTTTGTCAAGTAGATTGTCCACCAGCATGAACCATGTTTTGAGGCTTTCCTTCTGTAACTGAGGTAGCTGTGGGAACCTGCCCACTGGAATGTGCTGCATAGGTTTAGGTTGAGCCAACATATGGTGAGACATGGGTAGTGATGCAGGATGCAATGTTGTATCCATGACAGCAAGAGTGTGGCCTGGATTGAGAGCACCATTCAGAGCAGGAGGCTGATGTGCTGTGTTGCCCAAAGTCACTGTGGGAGAGGGGAATGGTGAAGCAATGACTGAAAGTGATGTACAATGCAGTAGGCATGAGCACGAAGTCAGACAGCATGATAGAGATGACTGTGGTCATTGAATAGCGAGGTGATAGGTGAGCAAAAAATGAATCAGATGGCCTATCAGAGCACTGCAACATAATCAGAGAATAACTGTCTGCTGTTTGTTGAGGGTGAATAGCTGGCAGAGACAGAGGGAGCATAGCGGTGAGGCATTGTGATGTGATATCTGGTTCCTGAAGGAGAAAACCACAGCCTGGAGCCTGGTGCAGCTGGTGAAACTTGGAGGCCAATGTGCCCTTATGTGTGTGTGCCATTGCTGCCTGATGAAGCTTATCATGGCCACGTGTGACATGATAAGCTTCATGGCTGTGTGACTTAGCCTTATGCTGCTGTGTAAGTCACGTGACCAGGCGCGTGGCCTTGACTGTGTGAGAGAGAGCGCTGTGGAGTGTGTGAGAGAGAGCGCAACACGGGCCCTAGTATTACTAGGCCCGTGTTGCTGGAAAATCAAACTCGGGATTGCGCAATCGGGACTGATAAGGCGCGCTGGCGCTGTGCGCACCTGGTGGGGGACAGGAAGTACATCCTGTTCTGAGGTAGCAGCATGCTCATTCGACTCGAGGCAGCCGCACGGATCACACAGCCATGCCATACAGGAGGAGAATGTATAGAAGAAGGAGCAGATTGCCAGTGTACAAGACAGTGGACACTTTCAGTTTTGTTCCTAATAATGTTTCTCAAGAAGAGCTACTGACTGGACCTATCACATTTGTTGGATGCAAGATTAACTTTTCATGTACTACTACAGAAGTTGTTCACCTGCAACTGTCTCTTGCATTGTCAACAGCACCTGTGCTTCACAATTGTAGTTAGGTGTGTATGCAAGAAATGCAGGGTTTGGAGCACCCCATAGTAATTGATCCATAGTTTCTGCTAACAAACACTAATTAACACATAAAATGGGTAATCAAAGAACAAAAATGATTTGGGGTCACCAATGTGGGTTACAGCTACTAAACGTGGCAAACATACACACAGAAACCCAACTAGCCAATGTAAGTCAATTATTTATTTGTATCTCAAACACACTACAGGCAAACATGCAAGCATATTGAAATCATCAAAGCAAAAACTTAAGTCAAAGATCTTTACTTCCTTCATTGAAGCTATTTGGTTCACTGTCGATGGTTGCCACACATTTTATATGGAATTTTTGAAAGGCTTACATTACACAGTTTTGGCTCCTAATTAGCAATCCACTGCTTAATTCCATTACAAATTTTGAATGATTTATACTACATAGCTGTATATCCTTATTGGTAAATGATAAGAATAGAGCAGTGTAAATATTTTACTGTTTCATAATTTTTGGAGATACATTTTTTGGAGTTGTGGTATTGATTGTTGTTTGCTGTCTAAATAATTGTTGTTTCATTTACCTTATCTTCAAATGCTTCCATCTGCATCCTGTCTTGTGCTGATATGTACTTTCGGGGTACAATGATTCTGTCATGGATACAGGGAATGAAGTAATCCTGTTGTCTAATCTGCGTATATTTTTCTGCTATTGTCATGCCAGTGTTTTTATCACAATAATATACTGTCTGTGTTTCACGCTGTATTCTTTCTAAAAAAAATACATATTAATTAAAAATATAATTACTGCCAATATAATTTTAGGACAGAACTGTATAGGATTAAAAAACTAATTCTTATTGTATTAAAGTCTTATGCTGTAGTTCTATTTATAGATCAGAGGAACAACTGTGATATTGACAGCAGTAGAAAACTGAACAGTGTTAAACATGCAGATACTGTAAACTCTGCTGGAGCTTGCTAAGTGAAAATGTCCTTACTTTTTCACAGAAAGAAACCCCATATTCCTCCTCCATTTAATTTGAGACATGCACAGACTCTACGGAGTAAAAGAAGGCAAAGAGGTAAGACTTCATTATTAACATGTACTACATGGTAGAAATACACTCCAAAAATAAACTTTTATTGAATTTGAAATAGCATATTCTGACATGTTTGATTGTCAAATGGAAAACTTATGTCTTTTGGTATGACATGGACCTTATTAATCTTTCCCACATAATTCACTTGTGTGTTAACTTTGCAGATGTGCTAAAGCAGTTCAAAAAGTTCAATTATCAATATATTTTCCATACAGTGTGTTCTATTTCCACAGTAAGTACTTTAAAGTTCCAACAAACAACAATCATGTAACTTCCTGGCAGATTAAAACTGTGTGGCGGACCTTTGCCTTTCGCAGGTAAGTGCTCTACCAACTGAGCTACCCAAGCACGACTCATGCCCCATCCTCACAGCTTTAATTCTGCCAATACCTCGTCTCCTACTTTCCAGCACCCACTCTGCTGTAGAGTGAAAATTTCATTCAACAAGCACGTTATATACTATCTTTTTATGTGTACAATCAAGTTTAGCTTTCAGCAGCTTCTGTCATTCTGTGACAGTCTATATAGCACTAACCCCCTTGCTTATTCACACTGTGATTTGTTTGTGGTGGTTATTAGTTAAATTAAACAAAATTCTACCACTGCCAAAATTTCCTTCACCAGTGACATTTCGGAGAATTAATCCTCAATCTTCAGGCATACATTCTGTTTGGCCTACCTGGTCAATAATTGTAATCTGATATCATACATTAAAAAATGGTCTACCTTCATGACATACTAGCTAAGCAGTTGTATTTTTCTCTCTTAAAATGATACACTTCTTCCTGCTAACTTTTTCCCTGGACAAGTACCCATATCTCTCACCCACTATCTCTGGCACTGACATAATTGTATCGTCATCAGAAGACATACATACAGCTGCCAGTCTCTCCTTGCAAAACATTCCTTACATAATCTATGAAAGAATCTTACTATCTATCCCACTCATATGTTCATACACACACACAACAATGCAACCTGTGTACTGGATAATGAAACACTGAGTGACATATTAAATAGTGTAAACCTTCATCATCTGTAATCCTCAACTTTCTCCACAGAACCAACTGATTAAAGACAATCCAAAAATGTTCAAGTGTAGAGCAGGACACTCATCCTTGAATACTTCAGTTACTCTTACCTAATCATCAAATGTCACCATTAACTTCATAGGTTATATCCCCTAATTCATGTTGTATCACTATGTGGCATCTTATGTTGCAAAACCTTGTACATTTCACAACATAATAAACACTACAATACATTATTCACTTTTGTGGATTTTGCATATCACCATTTTGTTTCAATGGGTTGCATATCATTCATTTACTGTAATTTATATTTAGCTCTTACTCATGATTATATAAGATTAAAAACCCATTTCACATTGGTGATCATTTTACAGGGATTCTGAATAAATTCTGTCAGATGCCACTGTATCTCTACAATGATCTTTAAGTTACTTTTCTAGCATCTGTGTTTATACACTAGTGATAAATGAAGGTTTATGGCAAAATTGTACAGAATATCAGTTATAACTGAACAGATAAAAAGTCTACTCCCCAAATAACAGCAGAAGAAAAAACATATAAAAGATATGAAAATGCACAATCTTTCAGAGCCAATGGCTCTTTCTGCTGCCAGAAGGGTTGAAGGGAAAGGAAGAAGGATGAAGCAACGTTTAGGAAAATGGGGAGAGTGATGGAGAAGTCAACCAGAATGCCAGGTCAGGGGAAACTTACTAGACAGGTTTCAGAAGGACGTCTGTAAGTCCCCCCTAACCTGGAATTCTGGGTGATTTTTTCCATAACTTTCCCCATTTCCTAAACCTCACCATTCCTTTTCCTTCATCCCTCGCCCTTCCTTTTCAACCCATCTGCCAGAAGAAGAAGCCCCTGGCTCAAAAGGCTAGCACATTTCCATATCTTGTATATGTGTTTTCTCCTGCTTCTGTTTGATGAGTGGAGTTGTTATTTATACAAATTATATTACACAATGTGATCAAAAGTATCCAGACACTTCCCAAAACATATGTTTTTCATATTAGGTGCAGTGTGCTGCCACCTACTACCATGTACTCCATATCAGCGACCTCAGTAGTCATTGGACACAGTGAGAGAGCAGAGTGGGACACTCTGTGGAACTCACAGACTTCGAACGTGGTCAGGTGATTGGGTGTCACTTGTGTCACACATCTGTACGTGAGATTTCCACATTCCTAAACATCCCTAGGTTTCCAATGTGATAGTGAACTGGAAATGTGAAGGGACATGTTCAGCATAAAAGTGTACAGGCCAATCTCATCTGTCAACTGACAGAGACTGCCGACAGTTGAAGAGGGTCGTAATGTGTAATAGGCAGACATCTATCCAGAATCACATAGGAATTCCAAACTGCATCAGGATCCACTGCTAGTACTACGACAGTTAGGCAGGAGGTGAAAAAACTTGGACTTCATGGTCGAGAGGCTGCTCATAAGCCACACCTCACACCGGTAAATGCCAAAGGACGCCTCGCTTGGTGTAAGGACGTAAACACTGGATGACTGAACAGTGGAAAAATGTCGTGTGGAGCGACGAATCATGGTACACAATGTGGCGATCCAATGGCAGGGTGTGGGTATGGCGAATGCCGGGTGAACATCATAGTAAAATTTGGAGGCGGTGGTGTTATGGTGTGGACATGTTTTTCATGGAGGGGGCTTGCACCCCTTGTTGTTTTGCATGGCACTATCACAGCACAGGGCTACATTGATGTTTTAAGCACCTTCTTGCTTCACACTGTTGAACAGAGAGTCGGGGATGGTGACTGCATCTTCCAACATGATAGAACAACAGCTGATAATGCACGGCCTGTGGCAGAGTGGTTACATGATAATAACATCCCTGTAATGGACTGGCCCCCACAGAGTGCTGACCTGAATCCTATAGAACACCTTTGGGATTTTTTAGAATGCCGACTTTGTGTCAGGCTCCACTGACTGACGTTGATACCTCTCCTCAGTGCAGCATTCTGTGAAGAATGGGCTGCCATTCCCCAAGAAACCTTCCAGCACCTGATTGAATGTATGCCTGCAAGAGTGGAAGCTGTCATCAAGGCTAAGGGTGGGCCAACACAACACTGAATTCCAGCATTACCAATGGAGGGCACCACGAACTTTTAAGTCATTTTCAGCCAGGTGTCCAGATACATTTGATCACATAGTGTATATTTTCAAACATTGATTATTTTAGAATACACACTTATTATGATAATAATCACAGTACTATTAACTTGGGAGTAAGTTGACTTGGACACAGCATCAGTAACTTGTACTACTTCTTTTTGCTACAAATTTATGACTGAAATAGTGCACTGACATGATCAGAGAGCTGCTGGATTTCAACTTGGGAGATATTGTTCTACACTACTTTCTCAGGTTGCCGAAATTGATAAAGGGGTTTTGCCAGGAATGCAGCCTGTATGGGATGTCATCACATAATGTCCCACACATGTTCAGTGAGGCACAGCTCTAATGATTTAACTAGCCAAGAAATTTCAGAAACACTGTGGAAGAGTGCATTAATTTATGTAAGAAGTGTATGTCTCCCTGACATTAGATAAACTAGTACAGGGAACACCAACAGCATGTTATGGCCCTGAAGTCTTGTCATCAGTCTGTAACAGGTAGCGCCTAGTATCTACACACTATGTCAATGTGCACTCTGTTACTAAGTATGTACTCAGTTTCTGGGGATTCAATACAGAGAAAATTGATGCAATTTCTAAACTTCAGAGAAGAACTGTAAGAATAATAACCAAAAATAGCAATAAAGCTCAGTGAAAAGATCTGGTTTAACAGTTTTAAACTGCCCCATGTGAGTACATCTATAAATCTGTTTTGCACATAAAGAAAAACACCACTAATTATAACACTCCTATTAGCAATCATAATTATGGATTAACTTACACTTACCAAGAAAAATTAACACAAATACAAAACACCACTTTGTACCTGTGAATAAAACTGTACAATAAACTGCCCAAGGAGATTAACGAGACAACTAGAATCGAAATATTGAAAAAGCCCATTAAGGTAATCTTCTATAATATGTGCTTCACAGTCAATGGTTATTCAGAGAACTCAAAGTAGGCACTGGCAGGAGATTATTGTACATTAATAATAAATATTGCTTTTATTCTCCAATATACAGTCAAGTGTATCTTAGTGTAAGATCTTAGACCCAAGATTTGTGATAGATAAAATACTTTTTTATATGAAATGGAAGATGGGGAAGCAAAGAGAAAGGTTGGGTGTGAAACTCATGACTTCCAACCACACAGGGCATTGTGGTAATGCAATGGTGAAGAAGTGTCACGTAACTGCAATAAAGTCCAAATCCAAAGGCAGGGCCATCAGTGAAGTGCAACACTTAACTCAACTACCGGATGAAGAGTAAAGCTGTTTATACAATCATTGAATATTTCTGAATATACAAATATTATAAACATAAAATATAGCAAAAACATTCTGTAAACAATAAATACTATATAACAAATGTCCGCCTCCATAGCACAGTGTTAGCGTTACCACCTACCACGCAAGGGGGCCCGGGTTCAATTCCCAGCAGGGGACTGGGTGTTGTGTGTCCATCATAATTTTCATCATCATTGACATGCAAGTCACCGAAGTGATGTCAACTAAAGAGACTTACGATACAGGGGCTGAACGCCGAAGGGGATATCCCGGCCAATAAAAGCCATACGATCATTTCATATAATGAATAATTTCTGGTGGTCAGGTTTGAAATGACAACCCAAAGCTTGCCAACCAGTGATGCTAAGTGATGAAGGATATAATAAAGCAAAAAATAGCACTTTAGTAATATTTTCCAATAACCTTCCTTTCAGAATAGACATAAAAATCCAAAAAAGATCTTTTGGGCTGTACCTCATATGTCTGTGCTTGGCAGTGTAGCACTCTCAGTCTTTATGCTGGACATCCAGGGTCCCTATATGAGCCAGCTGTGTTTCCTTCTTTGGTCCTGGTGATAAGATGTTTTACATAGCCATCCTCAATATCATCTTATTGACTCTGGAACAGTGTGTCTATTGTTGTTTCAGTCTGCCAAGTGTGGAACAGAAAGAACAGTGTGAAGCGTGCAGTGTCTTGCTTCACCGTGTGGTATGTGACTATCACAGTATTGTATCTGTTCAACATCAATTTACATTGAGAACATATCTGCAAGTGTCTTATTAAAGCATTCTGCAAAGCCATTCATCTGTAGGTGGCAGGCAGTTATCATTGTGTGGGTGTTGTCACAATGTGAAAATACCTTTGCTCATTGCTTCTAAATGATGTCTTCTACAAGGAACTTTACAATTTACAGAGCTTCAGCAAGTGGCACAGCTTTAGTGACAGAATAGCAGTGAGGTTGTCAGTGCAGACTATTATCCATCAATTCCCATTTGCTGACTTTGGGAATCTCCCCAGGAGGTTGATTCCAATTTCATGTATGACCCCTCACCCTCATTAAACTATTAAAAATAATGTTCAAAAATTATTATTGATGACAATTGTTAAAAACTACTCATTAACTGCACATTTGCTGGAATCATAAAATGTTCAGCTGTGATAATCTTGAACCAGTAAGTGAGGAGGACAGTAATTTTAGTACAAAGTTGGTCAGCTTAGCTTGTTTCTCATTGATAACTGTGGATTTTTCTCATTCTTGTTTATGGCACAGTAGACATAGTGGCTGTTTACTTTCTACAGTGGCTACAATAAAGGTCTCCAAATTTTCTAATTCCATACATTGCAAAAGTCATAAATCTTAGCAGGATTCTATACTCATTTCAAAATATGTTTATCCCATATCTGGTAAATTCCATAATGCACTTTCAGTATAACACAGTCCTTCCAACTCGTTACTACATCCAACAACAATAGCTTGCTGAATGCAACTCTACTACAACCGTCTTGCACCAAAAACTTCACACATACACAACACACACACGTACACACACACACACACACACACACACACACACACACACACACAAACACGCATGCACGCACGCACGCACACACACACACACACACACACACACACACACACACACACACACACACACACACACACACTGCTTGTTGATGAGAACAGAAATTTAACAATTTTAGTACAAAGTTATGTCTTTATGATCAATATGGTTGATATGACAAAGAGTTAAATTTTGTTAATATTTCACAGAAAAAAACACATAGCTGTTAATTTATCTTTCATAATAATTATAGAAACAACAATTATGTTCATAATTCTAACTTTGAATATTTATAAAATTAAATATGAATAGGACTGAAATGCATCAAAAATATAAAATTAATTATGTTTGTCAGAAAGTAATTAACCTTAAGTTAGCTTCATGTCTTATTTATATTTATAAAAAAATATAATAATCTTGGTTGTAACTACAGAATTGTAATACACGCAGAATTACAATTTTGATTTCATTGGATCATGTAGTAGTAGTAGTAATAGTAGTGGTAGTAATAGTTTATTCATCCACAGACAATTTACACTATATGGATTTTGTCAAAAAATACATCAAACACACACACACACACACACACACACACACACACACACACACACACACACAAGGATGTAAAGTATGCTACAAACACATGAGTACACAGTACCCTACACAAACTTACATTAAAACAGTATAAACAACTTTGATTAATTGCATAAAAGATATTTTTCATGAATTATTGTTAAGATTTAAATAAAAGCACATAACAGTTGGAACACTCCCATTCAAAATACTAATTCAGATCATAGCAAACATTTGACTGAAAGTATTTTTGCATTGACTATGGTATATAGTATCAACATAGTAGATGAATATAATTACATGCCATTGCATTGCTGAAGGTACTTATTTACACTGTAACAGCAGTTGGTCATTAATAACTTGAATACTGCTTCCGTCAATGAAGGCAATTTTTTCATTTTCTTTATATGCACTCGAATTTTGTTATACAATTTTGTACCTTGAATGTTAGTTTGTTTCTGTGTATTTACTCTTTTTCACATTGATATCATTGCACATACTATGTGAATACAGATCTGAGATGGTTTTGAAATTTTCAGTGCACATTTTTATGTTAGTTACACTTTGTTGTATGTAGAAGCATGGTAAAGGTAGAATATGTAGTTGCTGAAATAGTGGAGGGTGTTAGCTTTGAACTGTTTGTAATTATTCTAACAGCCCCCCCCCCTTTTTTTTTTTTTTTTTTTTTTTTTTTTTTGTGAAGGTGGTTTTTAGATTTGTCGAATTATAACCCCAGAAAGTGATGTCATTTTACTAGACACATTACTAATTAAAAATAGTGCATAGCAAGCAGAACTTAGCTTGCTGGTGAGATAGTGGATGTGGGCTTCAATCTAAATTTTCATCTATGTGGACACCTAAAAATTTTGTCACAGCTACTCTATCAACTTCTTTATTTTGTATTCTGAGGTCCAGGTCATTTTGTGACTTTATTTTCCTGTAATGGATGTAATCAGTTTTTGAAATATTTAATGTTAACATGTTCATTTCAAACCAGTTTTGTAAATATTCCAAAATTCTAGTTACAGATGGTAGCATTACATGAGTTACAACAACATCTGTATCATCAGTAAATATAGTTATATGAGTACCACTCATAGGAATTTTGATATCATTTAAATAAATTTGAAATAAGAGAGGTCCTAGAACACTTCCCTGTATTACCCCAGTTGGCACAGTTCATAAATCAAATCTATAAGTAATAATTTGTTTTTAATGTTGGCTGAGGTAATTTCTACTACCTGTCTTCTATTACGGAGATAAGTGTGAAACCATGTTATCACAACTCCTTGTATAACAATAGCGTCTAACTTGTGTAGCAAGATATCACATTGGAAAGTATCAAAAGCCTTTTGTAAGTCCAAATTTATTCCTATTGTACTGTTGTGTTTGTCTAGTCCCATTATGATATTTTAAATCAAATGGGTAGTAGCTGATTCTGTACTCTATCCTTTGCAAAAATTGTGCTGGTTTACAAAAAGGTTGAATTTTTAAAGGAAATTTGTAATTCTGTGTTTCATGACTGTCTCTATTACTTTTAAAAATAAAGGTAACAAAGCTACTTGTCTATAATTTCCCACTTAATATATATTGCCCTTTTTATGCATTGGTTTTATTTTTGAAATTTTTAATCTTGGAGGAAACACTCCTTCTTGTAACGATAGATTTATGATGTGTGATAATGATTCTAATATGACACTACCACATTTTATTATGACTGAAGCAGGTATTTAATCAATCACTAAAGACTTTTATTCTTCATTGTTTTTATTATTCTTAGAACTTCTGGTTGATTTGTGAGGCATAGCAATATTGAATTGACACTTTTTTTCTCTTGGAACAAAGGTTCCACTATTCTTAAGGCCATTTTTACTCAGGTTGACTGGAGTATTTATGAAGTAGTCATTTATGTAATTTGCAAGGGTAAGATTTCTGAGTAACACACCACAACCATCTTTTAAAACAATGTCCTCATGACTTTTAACAGTTTTGTTTATTTCTTTTTTTTACTACATTCCGTGTTGCTTTTGATATGTCTGCTGATCCTAAAATTACTTTGACATTGGCATTGTTTTAGCTTTTTCAATCACCTTCATGTAAATGTTCATATACATCTTAACATAGTCTGCGAAGTGTTTGTTTTTGTGTCTTTTCTGATTTGACTGAGATGTTTTAGAATTTGAAAAGATACCCTGACAGCAGATGATATCCACTGACTGTTGCTCCAATGGTTTTTGTAAGCTTTTTTGGAAAACACATTTCAAAGGGGGACATGAAAGTACTAGAAAAAGCATTGTATGAACCATTGATTGTTGTTTTTGAAAATACATGTTCCCAGGTTTCCTTTGCTAACATTTGAATAAAAGTATTTACCTTTTCTATGCAGAAGTGTCTTTTATATTCCCACTTATATTCTATGACCTTACGTAAAGAAGAATTAATATATGTGATGAGTGTGTTGTGATCTGAAAGACCTAAGTTTATATTTTGTGCCTCAGTGACACCATTTTCCATGTTTGTAAAGATATTGTAAGATGAAAACTCTGTTATTCTACTGGGGTTCATAAAGAGTGGTTTCATGTGAAAGCCGTTAAGCTGTCTCTTTTCTTCGCATTCAATCAACATGTTAATGTTAAATATCCACATAAAAATAATTTCACTTCATTATTATATGAAGTGCTTCAAACTGCCTCCAGCTTTTTAAAAAACATGTTTTTATCACCCATTAGTGACCTATATATTGATTTGATGATTAGGTGTTTGCTCTTCTCCTCAGTTTTTATCTCTGTGGCATATGATTCAAAACATTTCTCAGGATTCAGATTGTCCATTTCTGTTATTGCTTTAAACTGCAATCCTGTTTTTGTATAAATGCATACTCCATCATTTTTACATGCACCGTGGCAGTAATGAGATGCTAATTTAAATCTGCTTATTCATTTTCCTTGCACCACCGTTCAGATAAACAGACACATGAGACATCAGCAAAATTATTGAACCTACTTCTAAACAGAACACTTTGTTCTTGAGGCAGTATATATTTTGACACATTATCCTCAGCATTTTGCAAGTCTTTTTGTTTTTGTCATTACCTGGTAATGTGCTGTTTTTTTCCAATGTTTGTCATTGCTCTTCTCCTGCAAGTTTCCAATGTTTCCAATGTTTCCAATGTTTGTCATTGCTCTTCTCCTGCAAGTTTTCAGGCTTATTTGTCACAATGAGAACAAAGTTTTTCATGACGGCACTTATATGTAAAACATTCTCGGTATTCTTGCTGTGTCAGTTCCTGATAAAATCGCGAGCTTTCGACGATTACCTCCATCGTCATCGTCAGGAGCTGACTGTCTTCACTGCTGCTGTGGTAGCCTTATTTATAGCCCGTGGATGGCTTCTGATTCGTCAGCTTATGATTGGTCAGTGATTACGTACTGCTGTCACAGACGATGTCACTGTCTGCGCCGGTGGCACCACCACTTCCGTTGGGACGTAAACCTTGGAAGGAACATCTCTGCTGCTTCTCTGCATCAAGCACTCGTTTCCATGCACAGCTCACATGGTATCCGCTATCGCGGTTAAAGTTCTTTTGGCTCATTATTATTTAAACAGCCTCCTTAATAACAGTATCCCAGTATGTGGAGGCATGGGACAGAATTGCTGTTTCATTGAACAAAATTTTATGTTTGTTCATGAGGTTGTGCTCCACAATTGCTGATTTCTCCAGTTCTCTATTTTTAATATGGCGTTGGTGTTCCGCACAGCGGTCGGAAATGGTGCGAATCATCTGACCTATATAATTACTTCCACACTCACAGGGTATATTATAAACTCCAGGGACCCTGAGGCCGAGATTGTCCTTAACAGGGCACATGATCTCCTTAATTTTCTTAGGAGGATGAAAAATCGGTCTTATACCTCGTCTATGCAGGACTCTTCCTATTTTTCTGCAAATTGTGCCGCAAAAAGGAAGAACCACCATTGGTGTTTCATCCTGTGAGTGTGCAGCATTTTCACGTTTCCTTTTTTGGAGAACCCTGCCTTTATATCACGTGAACCATAGCCATTCTTTTGGAACACGTACTTCAGATGGTTGATCTTGGACCTTAACTGGTCCTTGTCAGAAACAGTTTTTGCTCTATATACCAATATGTTCAAATGGCTCTCTTCTGAGCAGGATGATGGAAACTCTGTGCATTCAGGTATAAACCGGTATGCGTCAGTTTACAGTATACAGGGTGGCCAAGATGCCCGTCTGCCTGTCATTGTACTAAAACGTCTAAGAAAGGCAGTCTCCCTTCCTTCTCCATCTTAACAGTGAACTGAAGTTTTGAATGTATGCTGTTCATGTGTTCCATGAATTTTTCGAGAGCTTCTGCGCCATGTGGCCAGATCATAAATGTATCGTCAACATAACGATAAAATAAGGATGGATGGAGGGGAGTCGAATATAATGCACATTCTTCAAAATTCTCCATAAAAATGTTAGCCAGTGATGGAGAAAATGGAGAGCCCATCACCATACCATCCATCATTTCATAAAAATTTGTTACCATACAAGAAGTAGGTGGTCATCATCACGTGCCGGAACAACTTTATAGTTTCAGTGTCCTCCACAGGAACTTTTGTGAACAGAGATACCACATCCAGGCTGACTAAAATGTCATTTGGACCAACTGTAATCTGTTTGATTTTCTCAATGAACATCTGGGAGTTTTTGATGTAATGTTCACATCGGCTGGCCATAGGAGTCATCAACTTTGTTAGGTATTTGGCCAGTTTATAAGTAGGAGAACCAACTGCACTGACAGTAGGTCTCATAGGAACATTATCCTTGTGGATATCTGGTAGTCCATACAACCTGGGCGGTCTAGGAGCTCGGACTCTGAGATTCTTTTTGGAACATCGTCTGGCAGCCCGGAATTCTTCAGTAACTTCACGGTTTTTCTGCTGTACATCAAAGTTGGGTCCCGTTTAAGACATTTAGATGTACTGTCCTCCAACAGTGATCCCATTTTACTATGATATTTGGTAGTATTAAGGACCCTTTAGTCAGCCATAGTGCCAGTAGTGCCAGTGTTTGTTTTCAATACAGTCCAGAGACAGGTAGTGCTATTTTCATTGTTTTCTACAAGAAGTGTCTAGTAACCACAGTTTAGTCAACTATCAGCTGCCTTTAGTGGATTAGCAGTCTAATTAAAAGTTGATTAACTCTCTAGAGTAAATTGATTTCTTAGGATGGATACGATGTGTGACCGCTGTGTGCGGATGCAGGAGGAGCTGACCACTGTTTGCGAACAGCTGAACGTGTTGATGGCCACGATCAACGTCTTCAGGCTGCTGCCTCGGAGTGTAGCGGCAGTGAGGAGTCTGGCGCATCGCATGGTACACACCAGGTTTTACATGCTTCACCCACTGTCCCTGCTGTCGAGACATCTTCATGGGTACCGGGCACGGTTGGGCCACCCTCTCCCCAAGGGGAGTGGTGGGTTCAAAGGCATTCGTGGCGCATGAGGTGGAGGGTCAATGTGGAGGCTGACCGTGTGGCATCGCCCGCTCTGCCTGTGAGTGGACATGTGGCCGCTCCTTCAGCAAGGTCTGAGCAGGCACACGGGGGGGAGGGGTTTATTAGTTATTGGGAGCTCCAACATTAGGCGGGTGATGGAGCCCCTTAAGGAAATAGTGGAAAGGTCGGGGAAGAAGGCCAGTGTTCACTCTGTCTGCTTGTCGGGGGGTCTCATCCGAGATGTGGAGGAGGCACTGCCGGCAGTGATAGAAAGCACTGGGTGCACCCGACTGCAAATTGTTGCTCATGTCGGCACCAATGACTCCTGCCGTCTGGGTTCAGAGGTCATTCTCAGTTCGTACAGGCGGTTGGCAGAGTTGGTGAAGATGGAAGGCTCGCTCGTGGGGTGGAATCTGAGCTAACTATTTGTAGTATCGTTCCCAGAACCGATCGCAGTCCTCTGGTTTGGAGCCGAGTAGAAGGCTTAAACCAGAGGCTCAGACGATTCTGTGGAGATCTGGGGTGCAAATTTCTCGACCTCCGCTATCGGGTGGAGAAATGTAGTGTCCCCCTGAATAGGTCAGGCATGCACTACAGACAGGAAGCGGTTACAAGGGTAGCGGAGTAGGTGTGGAGTGCGCATGTGGGTTTTGTAGGTTAGAGAATTCCCTCCCTAGTCCTAACAAGATGCCTCCTGAGACGTGGCAAGGTAGGAGTAGGCAAAATGCAACAGGGAATAACAATATTAATGTGCTAATCGTAAACTGCAGGAGTGTCTATAGAAAGGTCCCAGAACTGCTCTCATTAATAAACGGTCACAATGCCCACATAGTACTAGGGACAGAGAGTTAGCTGAAACCAGATGTAAACAGTAATGAAATTCTAAACTCAGATTGGAATGTATACCACAGAGACACGCTTGACAGTGCAATAGTATCGAAGGAAATTGATGGAGATCCAAAATGTGAAATAATTTGGTTGAAGGTCACGGTTAAAACAGGCTCAGACATGGTAATTGGATGTCTCTATAGGCCCCCTGGCTCAGCAACTGTTGTGGCTGAGCACCTGAAGGATAATTTGGAAAACATTTCGACTAGATTTCCCCACCATTTTATAGTTCTGGGTGGAGATTTTAATTTGCTGGATATAGATTGGGAGACTCTAAAATTCGTAACGGGTGGCGGGGGCAAAGAATCTAGTGCTTTATCTGAAAACTACCTTGAGCAGTTAAATCGAGAACCGACTTGTGGCGATAACATATTACACCTTCCGGTGACAAACAGACCTGAACTATTTGAAACAGTTAATGCAGAACAGGGAATCAGCGATCATAAGGTGGTTACTGCATCAATGATTTCAGCTGTAAATAGAAATGTCAAAAAAGGTAGGAAGATTTTTCTGTTTAGCAAAAGTGACAAAAAGCAGATTTCAGAGTACCTGACGGCTCAACACAAAAGTTTTGTTTTAAGTACAGATAGTGTCGAGGATCAGTGGACAAAGTTCAAAACCATCGTACAATATGAGTTAGATTATGTGCCAAGCAAGATCATAAGAGATGGAAAAGAGCCATTGTGGTACAATGACCTAGTTAGAAAACTGATGCGGAAGCAAAGGGAACTTCGCAGCAAACATAAACATAGCCAACGCCTTGCAGGAAAACAAAAATTACGCGAAGCGAAATGTAATGTGAGGAGGTCCATGTGAGAGGCATTCAATGAATTCGAAAGTAATGTTCTATGTACTGACTTGGCAGAAAATCCTAAGAAATTTTGGTCTTATGTCAAAGCAGTAGGTGGATCAAAACAAAATGTCCAGACACTCTGTGACCAAAATGGTACTGAAACAGAGGATGACAGCCTAAAGGCCAAAATACTAAATGTCTTTTTCCAAAGCTGTTTCACAGAGGAAGACTGCACTGTAGTTACTTCTCTAGAGTGTCGCACAGATGACAAAATGGTACATATCGAAATAGATCACAGAGGGATAGAGAAACAATTAAAATTGCTCAAAAGAGGAAAGGCTGCTGGACCTGATGGGATACCAGTTCGATTTTACACAGAGTACGTGAAGGACTTGCCCCCCTTCTTGCAGCAGTGTACCGTAGGTCTCTAGAAGAGCGTAGCGTTCCAAATGATTGGAAAAAGACACAGGTCATCGCCGTTTTCAAGAAGGGACGTCGAACAGATGTGCAGAACTATAGACCTATATCTCTAACGTCGATCAGTTCTAGAATTTTGGAACACGTATTATGTTCGAGTATAACGACTTTTCTGGAAACTGGAAATCTACTCTGTAGGAATCAGCATGGGTTTCGAAAAAGATGATCGTGTGAAACCCAGCTCGTGCTATTCATCCACGAGACTCAGAGGGCCATAGACACAGGTTCCCAGAGAGATGCCGTGTTTCTTGACTTCCGCAAGGTGTTCGATACAGTTCCCCACAGTTGTTTAATGAACAAAGTAAGAGCATATGGACTATCAGACCAATTGTGTGGCTGGATTGAAGAGATCCTAGATAACAGAACGCAGCATGTCATTCTCAATGGAGAGAAGTCTTCTGAAGTAAGAGTGATTTCAGGTGTGCCACAGGGGAGTGTCGTAGGACCATTGCTATTCACAATATACATAAATGACCTTGTGGATGACATTGGAAGTTCACTGAAGCTTTTTGCGGATGATGCTGTGGTATATCGAGAGGTTGTAACGATGGAAAATTGTACTGAAATGCAGGAGGATCTGCAGCGAATTGATGCATGGTGCAGGGAATGGCAATTGAAAGTCAATGTAGACAAGTGTAATGTGCTGCGAATACATAGAAAGAAAGATCCCATATCATTTAGGTACAATACAGCAGGTCAGTAACTGGAAGCAGTTAATTCCATAAATTATCTGGGAGTACGCATTAGGGGTGATTTAAAATGGAATGATCATATAAAGTTGATCGTCGTTAAAGCAGATGCCAGACTGAGATTCATAGGAAGAATCCTAAGGAAATGCAATTCGAAAACGAAGGAAGCAGGTTACAGTACGCTTGTTCGCCCACTGCTTGAATACTGCTCAGCAGTGTGGGATCCGTACCAGATAGGGTTGATAGAAGAGATAGAGAAGATCCAACGGAGAGCAGCGCGCTTCATTACAGGATCATTTAGTACGCTTGTTCGCCCACTGCTTGAATACTGCTCAGCAGTGTGGGATCCGTACCAGATAGGGTTGATAGAAGAGATAGAGAAGATCCAACGGAGAGCAGCGCGCTTCATTACAGGATCATTTAGTAATCGCGAGATGATAGATAAACTCCAGTGGAAGACTCTGCAGGAGAGACGCTCAGTAGCTCGGTACGGGCTTTTGTTGAAGTTTCAAGGACATACCTTCATCGAGGAGTCAGGCAGTATGTTGCTCCCTCCTACGTATATCTCGTGAAGAGACCATGAGGATAAAGTCAGAGAGATTAGAGCCCACACAGAGGCATACCGACAATCCTTCTTTCCACGAACAATACAAGACTGGAAGAGAAGGGAGAACTGTTAGAGGTACTCAAGGTACCCTCCGCCACACACCGTCAGGTGGCTTGCGGAGTATGGATGTTGATGTAGATGTAGATGTAGACCACGGTAGCATTTCCTTTGTCAGCTGGTAATATGACAAGATCTTCATCCTTCATGAAAAAACTTCAGGATAGCTGGCCATAGATGAGCTGTAGCGACGAACAACAATTTCTGCCCCAACAGATTATAGGTCCCTTTATACAATGCTATGGTAATTAATTGGAACTCTCCTTTGGTTGGTTCTTACTTCTTCCAGGCTTCTACAGTTTTCAACAATGCTAGATCTTCCTTCATTCAGCAGCAATGTCATTTAATGCAGCATTAACTGATATTTCATCTGTGCTGTTGTGTTCTACCAAAGAATTACTTGAAACACATTCAGAATCCGTATGTTTGTGACCGCTTTCATCAAGTGCAAGATTTTGTCAGCTTCTGTCATATTCAGATTTACAATGTGATAGGGTCAAAATATTCTGTATGTACAACTGTGTTATTTCCCATGACATTGGGCCCATTCGTTCAGTCATATTTCTGCTAAGCAGACCTGTTGCTGATGGCCGCTAAATGATTTCTTCAGTTCAACCTACAATTTGTCCTTGCTATTGAGCTTCTCTTCACTGTTGTCAAACCACTGCTGGGCAGCGCCGTCCAACTAAAAGTATACAGTTGCCAAAGACATCATGTCATCCTACCAATTGTACTTGGTGACTCGGTCATTGCCAAAGACATCATGTCATCCGACCAATTGCACTTGGTGACTCTGTTGACCCCTTTCAGCCATTTCGTTGGGTCCCGACCAGCATCTACGGATAACACTGATGGAAGCCTGATGTGCAGCTGCCTTATTGCTGTTTTGGAATCCATCTGTCTCCTGAGTATACAGGTCTTAGGAATAATGTGCTGGTTGTATTCTGGTTCCTGTCCATATAGGTGATGGCTTTTACACAGCCTATTCAAGACATGGTGAAGTAGGTGTTTTGAAGTACCCGGCGTCTCCAGCAAACAAAGTCGTATTGTAACTGTAATCAAAATCAAATCCAAAGGCAGGGCTGTGAATGATGTGTAACACTTAGAACTGAAAGCACATTTATTTCTGACACCAACATACAGCCATAACTGAACTGAACCCCTGGACATAGGTAGCTATTTATATGTACACTGAATATACAAACATAAAAACATAAGATATCTGAGGAACATTCCAGAAATGATAAGTATTAAATAACAATAAATTGCTGGTGATTTGGTTTGTACTGGCAGCCCACAAAGTGCCAACCACCAGTGCTAACCAGGATGCCACAATGTGTGCACCATTGTTTATGGCAACACATTAACACAACCCAATTTCAATTACAGTAGATTTTGAAAAATGTCTCCATTGACACGTAAACAAAGGTTACACTGTCGGATTATGTTCTGTCTGACATGGACAAAAACATCAGGAGTGTCCTGAATTGTTCCCCACATGAAAAAGTGGGGATCGAGTGGGCCATGGTACAGGACCACCTCTGCCAATCCACATGTCTGGGAACCGTCAGTCCAGGAATCGACACACACGACGACTGAAATGTGCCGGCGCCCCATCATGTTGGAACCACATCCGTTGTCTTGTAGGGAGCGAGACGTCTTCCAGCAATTCTGGCAATGCTCTAGCAAAAATTTGTAATAGTGCCTGCCATTTAATGGCCTAGGTAGCAGATACAGTCCAATTAAACAGTCCCTAACAACACCGACCCGCACATTAACAAAGAACCACACTTGATGAGCACTAGTAACTACGGCATGCGGGTTATCCTAACTCAAAACATGTGAATTGTGCATTCTGAAGATTCCATCACGCCCGAACATTGTTGCTTCATAGGTAAACAACACAGAGGATGGAAATGTAGGATGCATTTGACACTGTTCCAGGTACCACTGTGAAAACTGTGCCCTGGATGGATAATCAATTGGTTCCAGGTTGTGGACATGCTGTAAGTGAAATGGACGTATCAATTGCTCTCAAAGGACTGTTCTTGCACTCATCTGATTCGTCCTCATTTTACATGCAAATTGCATGAGTGCTGACTGAAGAATCCCACTCCTCATGCTGCAAGACAGCTTTCTCAAATTGCAGCATTCTTACGGTATGACGGCATCCCTGTCCAGGTAATCTGCTAAATGATCTGGTCTCACGCAGACATTGGTAAACAGCAGCAAAGGTTGTATGATGCGGCATACGGTGATTAGGATATTGTTGTTGATAAACCCACTGTGCAGCTCGTCCATTGTGGTGCACTATGTAGTACACACCAACCATGTCAGTGTACTCACTCCAACAGTATCGCTTCATTAGTAAACAGAGACAATGCACTACTACACCGGTGGACAGCAGTTTCCTACAACTGAAGAGTGTAATACGCCCTCTAACAACTGAAGATTGTAATATGGCCTCTAACATCTGAAGAGCGTAATACGGCCTCCATCGGTTTAAATAATCCTCATAGGAAAAAGTGACATTAGGGAAAAATATTTGTTTTGATGTCCCCTACAACCTCCCAAAGTTTGCCGGTTTAAATACTTTTCACCCTGTATATTGATTATATAGTGATGAGGTGTGAGAAGGCTGGTGATGAGCTCATGGATCCCCATTACACACACTGACTTACAGTTGCCTTTTGAAAGATGTCTAGCCTCACACAGTAATGCAACAAATGTTCACTGAAATTCGGTTAATTGAATGAACAGCACTTTTCAACACTGTTGGGGTATGCCTACAGTGTTTACTAACTCAATTCAGTGGTTAAAATAACATTGAGCTCTTTTGAAAATGAAAACTGTTTTCTTTTGCTGCTTGTTAAATTTACAAATGGAACAACAGTGGAGACAGGCGACAACACATCTCACTTGCTTCTCAAGTATTTGGTTTCTTTTCATGTCCTTCAACACTTATAACTGCAGTATAGTTTTTGCACAAGTTGTAGACCACTTACTGCTTCCTTTATCAGATCCCTGTTACTTCCAGAATTTTAAAGAGCATAGTCCATTCAGCATTGTCCACTTGTACTCTACATGTACAAATGCTATAAAGGTAGGTCTGTGAGCCTTCAGCCTGCCTCCTAAGTTAAATTGTAGAGTTAGTATTGCCTTGCATGTTCATAAATTTCTCTGTAAACCAGACTGATCTTCCCTGAGGTAACTTCTACCAGTTTTTCCAGTCTTTTGCAAACAACTTGTATCAGTACCTGTCAAAAGCCTTTGAGGTGTGAATCCCAGCATTCTCTCAAATACATTAGAATATGATGGTGTCACTGGCAGTGCTGCAAAATGTTTCAAGCAGGAAATAAAGGGTTATCATAGTGGAATATCTATCTTCACCTGACTGGAACTTGATTACATGTGGTTTTCCTCATGGTTCCATCTTGTGTCCATTGCTTTTTCTTAAAAAGTTAATGACTTCCCGTTTATTACATTGCAGATTCTAAGTTTGTTTTATCTGCAGAAAATACAAACATTGCAATAATAAGCAATTCAAGTACAGATTTAGAAATGGCTGTTAATCAAATTTTCACTGACATTAATAAATGATTTAAAGCTAATTCACTGTCATTAAACTTTGAAATACCCACTATATGCAGTTCAGAACCGGTAAGAGATTTCCTTCCAGTATGTGCATAACTTATAACACCATGCAGACAAAAGACGTTGATAGTGTTAAATTTCTGGGATTACAATTCAATAATAAATTCAGCTGGGAAGGGCTTACCACAGAATTGCTGAAGCGACCAAACAAGTCTGTATTTGCAATGTGAATGATGTCAGATGTAGGAGATATGAATATAAAAAGAACTTGCGTACTTTGCTTATTTACATTCTATTATGTCATATGGGATCATATTCTCGGGTAACTCGTCAAAAGTTTTTATAGCATAGAAGTGTGTAATAAGACTCATTTGTGATGTAAATTTGAGAACATTGTGTGGAAACCTGTTCAAGGAACTGGGTATTATAACCACTTCTTCTCAGTATATTTATTCCTTAATGAAATTTGTTGCAAATAATATGTCTCTGTTTCGAACCAATAGCTAAATACATAGTCCCAATACTAGGAATAAGAACAATCTACAGAAACACCTAAAATCACTAATGTTGCTCCAAAAATTGTTCCAGTATTTAGGAACATGCATTTTCAATAAATTGCCAGCAACCATTAAAAACTTAGTTTCAGATAAAGCACAGTTTCAGCAAAGTCTAATGACTTTTTATAGGTAACTCCATCTACACTATAGATTAATATCTTAACAGGGGCTGTTAGACTCGCTTAAGTAAGAATGTCTGCTAAATTTCAGTTTTGTCAGCACTTGGTCACAATAACCAAGATCAGGTATTTTATGTATGATAAATTTATTGTAGATGCTAGTAGTTCCAGTTTAGTGTGCTAGCAGTTCCAGTTTAGTGCAATGTATTCACATATTCTGACAATTTCCTGATAAATGATCAGGGAAGAGAGTGTTATATTCAAATGTCCCTGTTTTTTTATGTTATAGATTCTGACATATTCCACAGCCACATGAATCATCTCATTTTTGGGGCTATGGAATGAAAGCTGAATCTAATGTAATCTTTAATCAAATCTTCATCCAAACTCTCTTACCTTTTCATAATAGTGTCTTCAAGTTAATTTCCTTTGTTTAGCTCTTCTGTATTGCCTTTTCCATATTCAGCCTTTCCATCTTTGCTTAGTACTGGCTTGACATCTGAAGTGTTAATATTCACAGAGGTGCTTCCCTTTCCTCCAGAATTCTCTTTAATTTCCCTACTGATTTCATCTTTATTTTTCATGGGCATGCATGCTTTTACAGCTCTGCATTTCTCCTTTTGCTATTCCTATTTTGCCATTTTCAACTTTCTGGCATTCTCAGTTTCTAAACATCTGTATTCCCATTTGCCAGTTTCATTTTTATATTATCCTTTTGTCAGTTAATTTCAATATTGTGTATGTTATCCAAGCATTTCTCCTGGGCCTTGTCTGTTTGCCTATTTGATAATCCACTGCATTCAGCATTCTATCTTTCAACACTACACTTTCTACTTTTATTGTATTTGCTTCCTCTGTTTCAGTTAGTCATAGCCTAATGTCTCCTTTGAAACTCTTGACAACCTCTTGTTCACTTAACTTATCCAGATCCCATATCTATAATTTGCTACCTTCCTGCAATTTTATTAGTTTTAGTCTGCAGGTTAAAACCAATAAATTATGACCTGAGTCCACACCTGCCTTGAAATGTTTTAAAGTTTGAAATTTGGTTTCAAAATCTCTGTCCCACCATTATACAGTCCACCTGAAACCTTCAGGCATTTGTTCAAATATACAGCCTACTTTCATGATTCTTAAACCAAGTGTTTGCAACGATTAATTAATGCTCTGTACCAATTTCTACCAGGTGGCTCCTTGCTTTATTTATTTATTTACAAATTCCATAGATCCTGTTATGCGTATGATGCTAGGATGTAGAACGACTTGAGTAATATATGTTCACAGACCATGGTATCAATTAGTTTACAAGAGCAGAACTAGACATAAATTACATAAGACTTGTAAAAATAATAGTGAACTAAAATAAAGTTGTAGGAATAATACACTATGCAAAGTTTATCACATTGCAAAAGCCTATTTGTCACAGTAAGTATATGGTTACAAATAGGAACAAAAAGAACATAAACAAACAACAGTAAATATAAATACATACAAAGACTACTTTTCTCTGTTGAAGTATTCATCAAGTGAGTAAAACATTTTCTCGATTAAATATTGTGGGGCGGCGAGAAAGTTGTAAAAATAAATTGCTGTATAAATGCTTGCATGTTGAATCAGTTTCTGGCTTTTAGAATGTTGTTAATGCTGTCTTTCGCCGTTCTCAACACTGGCTCTCTATTTACTTTTTAGCACCCAGAAAGTGATTTAACAAAACGTGGAACCAGTAATTAGAGATCCTAGTGCCCACTTCATCTGAGAATACCATTATAGCTGCAGCTTATAGCTCTGAGGAATTAGGAGATTGTCTGGGATTTCTAATCAAAAACGGTTTTCCAAAATAGTTGAGTATATTCTGAAATTCACTGATAAAAAACACAAGTATCCCTACAACCTAACTAACAGAGCAGTTCAGAGTCTAATGCGCTGATGCAACTATAAATGTCCGAATTAAATGTTAAAAAGAATGCTCGCCATAATTTGATGAAAATATTTCATCAAACGCCACGCTAAATATTTGGTAGAATGTCTGTCCCGCGACGGCACGTGAAAATACGACAATATGCAAACTGAAACTAGATAATGAAAATCATCCCAAAATTAACACTTCACTTGAAATGTTTTCATGGTTCCGCGTATCTCTAGTAACTTAATACGGCACCCGAGGCTGTTTGTAGCAGTGATACCGATGCGACGCGACTCCCGACACAGATGGCGTGTCATTCAGCGTCTGGAGAGAACTGGGGCCTTCCTTCCTCGCGCAGCGTTCTTATATATAAAGCCGCGGTGCGGACGGTTAAGGGAATGCCTGATCAAATCGGCTCTCTCGACTAGCCGCTGGGCTAGTAACGCACCACTTCAAGTTACATAATAAATTATAGCTTCTTTTGCTGATGGCCGATGAAGCTCTTAATTTAAACGTGCATTCAGCACGCAGGTAAGTATTGATAATAAAATTTTGACGTGGCCAAGTTAAATATTTTGGGCGAGAGAACTAATTAAATTACACTGCACGCAGTAGATGAGCTCTGAACTGGCCCTTTTGAGATCCGCTATCGCTATAATTTTATAGGTATGCAAAAGAAACTTTTCACCTCTTCACAGTCATAGCGGACCTCCAACCTATTTAAATCTAAACATCCTAGCCTTATTTATTAGCCTACTTAATCTATCTTGCTTCCTTCAGTTTTGAGATGAAAACCAGAAAATCATGAATTTCCACTAAAATCTTAATTTGTGAAATCCAAAGTACTGTTTTTATTAAATCATTATGAAAGATGAATCTAAATATAAATTTTGAAGTCTCTAGCTCTTTTCTGTTGCGCCAATAATTTTTTCAGAAAAACGTCCAAATTTCGAAAATGGCTGAAGTTATCGAACTGATATTTAACACACATTAATTTAGTATTACTTCTGACATGCCAGAAAAGTTTTAGGTCATTTGCTTGATTTTTAAGGTATTGCGCAACATTTATGACGTCAGAGCTAGTTACAGCAGACTGGCTGGCACACAATGGAAACTGATGTGAATTTACTACAGCATGAGTAGGCTGCTTCCCTACATCACCCTCTACTTAAATTTTTTTGTTTATGAATGTTAATGAATGAAAAAAAAAATAATTACAAAAAGGGAAGCAAGAGTACAGTTTAACTCCCTATGAAAAATCAAAATTGAAATATAAACCTTTAGGTACATTAAAGAAAACTGATAACCTACATTAATTATTTAAATTGTAGGCATGTTCACTGCCTTTTAAACAATGTCATTACTCAAAATTTTAAGCAAAGTCAATGAAATATTTTGGCATACATATTGCCTTAGACAAACAAACACATATAAATTGAAAAATTATGAAAATCTTAGATCCATTAAATACATTAAATACATTTTTACATACACAAATTCAAAGAAAATAACATGATACATAAACAGATGATCATCTCTTAGCAGTCTTTTCTAAACCTGAAAGAAAAGTTCACAAATAATTTTTACACTTGTGGTTGTAGCCGCTTTGGCTGGCGTCCTACACTTCCATTCACAAGGGTAGAGGAGGGGAAGTTGCTATGGTGTGCGTCCTTCATGTTCTCTCTAAATTACATGGGGGAAAGGGGAGGCGTCACTGTGAGTTGTGTCCAAGTCACTCCACACTTTCACGCAGCTACCAGGCTGCCATTATCTGGTTTGTCCTGTAGAACAAACAAAAAGAGTGCCTCAGACTCTGTTCACTTAATATCTATGGGTGGGTCACAATGAAATGGGGATATATACATTTTATCCTTCAATATTTTGCTGGAACAAAGTTAACAGACCTTTTTCAGTATTACTCTCGCGGTTACTTTACTGTCATATAATCGTTAAACAAATGGCTCAAAACGCCTTTAGTCATGTATTAGAGAAAATTTATGCTCCTAAGGCATACAATCATAAATCATATTTAATCTGAATTTATTATTTCTGGGCCGGAACACTGAACCAATGCTCGGTACATTCCTGATACATTTGTATTTTAAGCACTTAACTGACTCATCTTTGATTACCTTATTCTTAGAGATAGTATGAGTATGATTAGTGGTTGTTTTCTCAGCTTCTTTGTACATGTGAGTAACTTTTTGGTAATAGTACAGTTGTGAGTGTTCAAAACACACTACGTTTTGTTGACTACTAAATCCACTTATTGGTCCTCTGCTGTTGTCAGTTCCACATCTGCAATTAGGTACTTACTTACTTTGAAGTGTATTTATGCTGAGCTAAAATAATGTTTCACGTCTGTCAGTATGTTATTTATTTATTTTGCTAGTGTATGTACTTATTTAACACTCACTCTATTAATATTTAAAGCATAGGATAGCACATTTATTTCATATTCATAGTGTACTGCAGCTGATTAGTTTGCTCACGTGGCAATCCACTTCCACTCGATCGGACGCTGAAACCTCAGGTAGTCTCTCTCAGACCTACCACTAAAGTGCATCAAGTAATTATGGACGAGCGTAATGCTAAATTCCTTAAACCTATAGGACACCATGAGCTGCTCTGTCTCATCTAACATAAGGGTACCTATGGTCGCATTCACGCCTCCAACTCATAACCTCAATACGTGTAGGTGTATCCTGTCACACACTACACTAAAATAATGGCCAGCTCCAACCTTATAAATACTTCAGGGACATGTCCTTCACGTCTCAACCACAAACACTGTTCAATTCTATTACACTGCCATTCCTTGCTACACAAGGTGAGTTTATTCTTACAATTTATCTGCATATTTTTCCTAACACTAAGCAATCTCTTTTACTATTTCTTAGTTAGCTCTAATGCATACACTAGGTTTCACTACCACTTCAGATCCTGCTTGTACATGAATTCATATATCTTTTTAAATTACTGTTGGTGGACCATTTCCAATAAAACAACACTTTGTAGTTACTATATTACCTGGGTTCTATACATACTTGTTACTCAAATACATTTTATATCTTAATTACGTCATACTTCCCCATTGTTTGTCACTATTAGGTTTGTCACATTAGGTATTTTTCTTCACTAATCGGTAGATAGAATAGTTACATAACTCATGGCTTGATAGCCATGACAGAAAATTTTCATGTCTGGAAAGAAGAGGTCGAAATTTTTGTGGATAGGAAAGAGGAAGAATGATTGAGACCTGAAATGGAAAGAAGATCTCACACAGCTGGGACTGCACAGCTGCCACACTGTGTAGAGGTTACAGAACAACCTCCTCCCTACAGCATTCATTAGCTTAATGCTGTATTGATAATCATACCAGAAAATTTAATGTATGAAAGAAGAGGTCGAAATTTTTGAGGACAGGAAAGAGGAAGAATGAGTGAGACCTGAAAGGGAAAGAAGATCTCACACAGCTGGGACTGCACAGCTGCCACACTGTGTAGAGGTTACAGAACAACCTCCTCCCTACAGCATTCATTCACTACCTATGACCACGCCACGTCGATCTGAAAATACTTTATGATGCCTTTTTAGAACCTGTCTCAGTTCTTCCTTCTGATTGGCTGAAATCCTATCGATTTCCTGCAATTTAGCTTCTATTTTGTCTAAAATAATTGCTTCTTCTTCTTCTTCTGTGTTCAGCTTACTGTTACTAAGATTAACACCTTCGTCCCAATACCTCCTATTTTTCAGAACTCGTATAGGCAGCTCCCAAGTTTCATCATCAGTTACTACATGTTTATCACTAAAAGGTACTATAATTACTCCGGTTATTGGCATGACCATTTTTAACTGGCTTCTTTCAAAGTCAACAACACTCTGATATTTTGACAAGAAATCTATGCCAATTAAAACCTCAATACTGAGATTGTTTACTATTAAACATGGATGATCAATTAAATTACCATTAATGTTAAAGGGTAGTAAAGCTTCTTGCTTTACCGTTTTTGAAACCTTGCCAGTAACACCAATTACCAATTATTCTTAGTCCTGATACCCTCATTACTGTAAGCTTGTCTTTACCAGGTAATGCATCAAAGAAGGACTGAGATATTGCACTCACCTCACTTCCACTGTCTAAGAGACAACGTACATTGATACCCAACATATTCACTATTATTATAGGGTGGCTTATTCTAGGTTGTACAGGTGGTTCCTCAAATTCATCTAATAGTTCCTTTTGGATTTGTCTCCAACTAAAGTGATCGACATCTGTCTTCATTATATTTAGGTCACAGTGTGTAGGGGTTTCCTGAATTACATTTTCAGCTGCCTTTTCCAGTTGATCTATTAATTTCAAATCGAAACACCGCACGACTTCATTACATTTAGTTTGCTGAACATGACCCAAATTACTGTAGTCTGAGCGATTCTGCACCTCCAGACCGGGCGTAATACTACACTCCTGGAAATGGAAAAAAGAACACATTGACACCAGTGTGTCAGACCCACCATACTTGCTCCGGACACTGCGAGAGGGCTGTACAAGCAATGATCACACGCACGGCACAGCGGACACACCAGGAATCGCGGTGTTGGCCGTGGAATGGCGCTAGCTGCGCAGCATTTGTGCACCGCCGCCGTCAGTGTCAGCCAGTTTGCCGTGGCATTCGGAGCTCCATCGCAGTCTTTAACACTGGTAGCATGCCGCGACAGCGTGGACGTGAACCGTATGTGCAGTTGACGGACTTTGAGCGAGGGCGTATAGTGGGCATGCGGGAGGCCGGGTGGACGTACCGCCGAATTGCTCAACACGTGGGGCGTGAGGTCTCCACAGTACATCGATGTTGTCGTCAGTGGTCGGCGGAAGGTGCACGTGCCCGTCGACCTGGGACCGGACCGCAGCGACGCACGGATGCACGCCAAGACCGTAGGATCCTACGCAGTGTCGTAGGGGACCGCACCGCCACTTATTGGGGACACTGTTGCTCCTGGGGTATCGGCGAGGACCATTCGCAACCGTCTCCATGAAGCTGGGCTACGGTCCCGCACACCGTTAGGCCGTCTTCCGCTCACGCCCCAACATCGTGCAGCCCGCCTCCAGTGGTGTCGCGACAGGCGTGAATGGAGGGACGAATGGAGACGTGTCGTCTTAAGCGATGAGAGTCGCTTCTGCCTTGGTGCCAATGATGGTCGTATGCGTGTTTGGGGCCATGCAGGTGAGCGCCACAATCAGGACTGCATACGACTGAGGCACACAGGGCCAACACCCGGCATCATGGTGTGGGGAGCGATCTCCTACACTGGCCGTACACCACTGGTGATCGTCGAGGGGACACTGAATAGTGCACGGTACATCCAAACCGTCATCGAACCCATCGTTCTACCATTCCTAGACCGGCAAGGGAACTTGCTGTTCCAACAGGACAATGCACGTCCGCATGTATCCCGTGCCACCCAACGTGCTCTAGAAGGTGTAAGTCAACTACCCTGGCCAGCAAGATCTCCGGATCTGTCCCCCATTGAGCATGTTTGGGACTGGACGAAGCGTCGTGTCACGCGGTCTGCACGTCCAGCACGAAAGCTGGTCCAACTGAGGCGCCAGGTGGAAATGGCATGGCAAGCCGTTCCACAGGACTACATCCAGCATCTCTACGATCGTCTCCATGGGAGAATAGCAGCCTGCATTGCTGCGAAAGGTGGATATACACTGTACTAGTGCCGACATTGTGCATGATCTGTTGCCTGTGTCTATGTGCCTGTGGTTCTGTCAGTGTGATCATGTGATGTATCTGACCCCAGGAATGTGTCAATAAAGTTTCCCCTTCCTGGGACAATGAATTCACGGTGTTCTTATTTCAATTTCCAGGAGTGTAGTTACAGCTAAACCACTTTCGCCATTATCGTCGGTTTCCTTCTCAAATGACAACTGGTCACAGCTACTGGGTTCATCGACCCCTAACAGCCTACCCTCTACATTCTCACTTATCTCCTGTCGTAAATCTATTAGTACATTATCAACATCCTGCACAGGCACTTTAGATAAGAGCACATCATCTTCATCGTAAATATAAGCATGAATTTCTTCTGCTTCTTCACCTGTCAATTCAGTATTTTGTAGCTCCTCCCTATCGTTACACTGCTGCGCTTTCTCATTCTCTTCCCACTTAGAAAGCGTCTCTAACACGGTATCTATCAAATACTGTGAGTGATCTAATATTTCTGTTGTATCCTTAGATGCTACCGACACTTCATCCACATGTTCAGTCTGAGTATTCTGATCTGTCTTACCAATTCCCGTAACTACTGGCTTAGGAAAAGTAACCGCCTGGTGAGCGCCAGTGTCCTCATAGACGGGAACTAGTTTTCCTGCCTCGGACTACTACTGTTTCCTTTAGTTTCATTATAGTTAGCTGGCATAGCATTGCTTTCCGCGCGGTTGTTTACCTGCATAATTCTGTTTGGAACAACATTACTGTCATTTGGATGCCATTGTAGGTTCTGATAATTATTTCCCCAATTCCTACCTCTCTTAGGATGGCGAACATCTACTGTTCTGATGTTTACATTGCCATGTTGCTCATTCCTAAAATTACTACTATTGTTATTAGCATTTCTGTTATTGCGTGCTTGCTCCTCATTGGCAGCAACACGTTCTACACGTTCCAGATATTCAATGAAACGATCCAGATTGTCTCTAGGAGCAGATATAATTCTAGTTTGCCAATACCATGGCAGTTTGGCTTCAAGACCTAGTATAATCATTTCTGGTTTTAGCTTTTCCGCCAAATGTGACAAACGTGAAATCCATGACCTAGCAAACTCTTTAATTGATTCCTTGCCTGCATTGAAGCGTTTTCCACTCCAAAATTCTCTCAACACTTCATTTTGCTTATTGCTAGACCAATACTCATTAATAAATGCTGTTTTAAATTCCGCTAATGTTTTACACTTTAACATAACATCAGCTGACCAACGCATGGCGTCACCTGCTAAATGGCTTCTAACAAATGAGATTTTCTCTCGCTCAGACCAAGTTGGTGGAATCACATCTTCAAAATCGTTCCAGAAATCTAGCGGATGGAAATTTTTATCTGGATCGAACCGCAAGAACTGCCGACACCCGATAAAAGCGGCGTTTGCAGCTACAACTTGTTGTATACTACCATTACCAGAAGTTACTGAAGCTACTTTACTCTCAATGTTAGCAATGTTAGTACTGATATTTTCTACTTTCATTTCAACATTATCTACTCTTTGTACAATATGAGTAGTGTCAGTTTTGATTGCTTCTACTTCTGCTTGACATATGTTTACTTTTATATTAACATCTTTAAATCTATCTGAGCACAGTTCAGATTCCGCCTCGATCTTTTCTGTTAACTTGTGCTCCAGCTTCGCATCTTCCATTTGGAAGTCTTTGCGAACCTCAGCAACTTCGGATTTAACTGTTTTATACATTTCAGAAAACTGTTGAGCAACCTTTTTCTTAATATCCTCATGATTGTAATCAATTTTATAATTCAAACTGTCTAGATCCTCTTTCAACTTATTGCAACCAGCCTTGAAGGTATCGTCCATTACCTCCAATCGTTTATTAAAATTAGTTTGGCTGGCCACAATCTCATACTTTAATTCAGCATTATTGGCTTCTAATTTATTGTCCATTGCCTCAAACCGTTTATTAAAATTTGTTTGGCTGGCCACAATCCTGTTATTTACTTCAATTATATCAGATTTTAAATCAGCTGTCATTCTAGCATTACTGGCAGCTATTGCTTGTAATATAACATTTAAATCAACAGCCCCAGCATCTTTGGGTTGCTCACTAGCTGGCTTTTTATCACACTCAGGTGACGAAAAACTAGCTCCAACACCAGAATCATCAAAACTAAATGAAACTTCTGATTGATTAGTCATATCTAACTTCTCCTTCTTAGACTCTACCATCTCTGATGACTGTTTCATTTTTAATTCATCAGAGAAACTATCATCCAATAAATTTACAATTTCTACTTTCTGCTTTACTACAGGGGTCTCTATTATTGAATCATTGCCCCTTCCCACACTACTGTCAGGAGACAATACTTCATATTTCACTTTAACATTACTACTTTCATGCATATTAACACTTGAACTGTTGTCTGGATTTACAGTTCCCTCAACAGACATAGGTTCTGATTTAAGTTTAACCTCAGTTTCTTTTGGCGGTTCCATCGCCGACAGTCTTTTAGTGCAGGTTACTAAAATTTTTAACAGCTTTTCACTTAACTTAGTTCCTTCTGCACGACGTACGGTGTTGCCGGCGCGGTGTACCAGGATTCCTGATGCGACGTGGCACGTTGAACTGCAGATGGCTCTCCGACGGCTGTTGTGTGTTGGCGTGGCCCGCAATTGCAGGCGCTGCGCCGGCTGCTCCAGCGGACGACTGCGGTGCGGCGAGACTGGCTCCTCGCGATGCCGGCAGCACCGCTAGACTCAGTGCCAGCTCCGTCAATCCAGATGTGTTGTTAATCCAATTGCGTCGTCCACATGCACACGTAACACTTTCACTGTTCTATTACTCAGCTGCGTGTCGCATTCCACTCGCGAATCCGAATACTTAAAAATCACTTTCACTTAGTTGATTTCCCGGCCGATGCACCATATGTGGGGCGGCGAGAAAGTTGTAAAAATAAATTGCTGTATAAATGCTTGCATGTTGAATCAGTTTCTGGCTTTTAGAATGTTGTTAATGCTGTCTTTCGCTGTTCTCAACACTGGCTCTCTATTTACTTTTTAGCACCCAGAAAGTGATTTAACAAAACGTGGAACCAGTAATTAGAGATCCTAGTGCCCACTTCATCTGAGAATACCATTATAGCTGCAGCTTATAGCTCTGAGGAATTAGGAGATTGTCCGGGATTTCTAATCAAAAACGGTTTTCCAAAATAGTTGAGTATATTCTGAAATTCACTGATAAAAAACACAAGTATCCCTACAACCTAACTAACAGAGCAGTTCAGAGTCTAATGCGCTGATGCAACTATAAATGTCCGAATTAAATGTTAAAAAGAATGCTCGCCATAATTTGATGAAAATATTTCATCAAACGCCACGCTAAATATTTGGTAGAATGTCTGTCATGCGACGGCACGTGAAAATACGACAATATGCAAACTGAAGCTAGATAATGAAAATCGTCCCAGAATTAACACTTCACTTGAAATGTTTTCATGGTTCCGCGTATCTCTAGTAACTTAATACGGCACCCGAGGCTGTTTGTAGCAGTGATACCGATGTGACGCGACTCCCGACACAGATGGCGTGTCATTCAGCGTCTGGAGAGAACTGGGGCCTTCCTTCCTCGCGCAGCGTTCTTATATATAAAGCCGCGGTGCGGACGGCTAACGGAACGCCTGATCAAATCGGCTCTCCCGACTAGCCGCTGGGCTAGTAACGCACCACTTCAAGTTACATAATAAATTATAGCTTTTTTTGCTGATGGCCGATGAAGCTCTTAATTTAAACGTGCATTCAGCACGCAGGTAAGTATTGATAATAAAATTTTGATGCGGCCAAGTTAAATATTTTGGGCGAGAGAACTAATTAAATTACACTGCACGCAGTAGATGAGCTCTGAACTGGCCCTTTTGAGATCCGCTATCGCTATAATTTTATAGATATGCAAAAGAAACTTTTCACATCTTCACAGTCATAGCGGACCTCCAACCTATTTAAATCTAAACATCCTAGCCTTATTTATTAGCCTACTTAATCTATCTTGCTTCCTTCAGTTTTGAGATGAAAACCAGAAAATCATGAATTTCCACTAAAATCTTAATTTGTGAAATCCAAAGTACTGTTTTTATTAAATCATTATGAAATATGAATCTAAATATAAATTTTGAAGTCTCTAGCTCTTTTCTGTTGCGCCAATGATTTTTTCAGAAAAACGTCCAAATTTCGAAAATGGCTGAAGTTATCGAACTGATATTTAACACACATTAATTTAGTATTACTTCTGACATGCCAGAAAAGTTTTAGGTCATTTGCTTGATTTTTAAGGTATTGCGCAACATTTATGACGTCAGAGCTAGTTACAGCAGACTGGCTGGCACACAATGGAAACTGATGTGAATTTACTACAGCGTGAGTAGGCTGCTTCCCTACAATATGTCTTTAGATTGTTTTTGAATGATGCACTGTTACTACGTAGACTTTTTATATAGCTCGGTAATAAGTTAAATATTTTGACACTGGAGTAATGCACTCCTTTCTGTACTCGAGTTAAACTTTTTAGTTCAAAGTGGAGGTCAGTCTTCTTTCTTGTATTGTGATAATGGAAGCTTTCCTTGGTTTCATAGTGGGCAGGATTGTCAACCAAGAAACTCATTAGGGAAAAAATATACTGGCAGGTTGTGGAAAGTATTCCAAGTTTTTTAAAGAGCGTACGGCAGGAGGTTCTCGGGGGTACTCTGCACATTACACGGACTACTTTTTTCCGCATGAGGAAGATTTTTTAGATGAGGGTGAATTGCCCCAGAAGATGATGCCATAACACACAATGGAGTGGAAGTATGCAAAGTATGTGGACTTCGTGACATTTATGTCTCCAAATTGTGAGATTGTCCTAATGGCAAAAATTGCTGAGGACAGCCTATTTACAGTCTCGAGGACATGGTGGTCCCAGTTGAGCCTACTGTCTATGTGGAGGCCTAAGAATTTGGTTCAGTGTACCCTTTCTATCTGATTATTTAAAACAGTAATCTCCTGGGGGAGTTTGTGGTCAAGGCTGAAATGTATATAATTTGTTTTGCTCAGGTTTACTGTGAGCGAGTTCACTTGGAACCTTGTTAATAGTACTGTTTTAGCAAGTTTCTTGCCCTCTGGGAAAACACCCTGGTACATAGAAGCATTAAATATATGGACTAATACTTTGCTTCATTGGTCAGAGCAGGTTTTTAGCAGCTTACTGGAGATATTATCTACACCAGATGATCCCTTACATTTTAATGAGGCAATGGTCTTTTTAATCTCATATCTGGTTATGGGGGATGTCCTTATCTCACTCACTGGAATGGGAAAACTGTGCTTCAGTAGATCCATGTCACTTTCTAAGGATCCATTGCAACCTATTTGCTTTGCAGCACTTATGAAGTAGTCATTGAATGCATTCGCAATAGTCTCTTGGTTGCTTACAGTATTGTCATCAATGTTTAGTACAATGTCTACTGGTTTACTGGCACTGTTCGTACCAGTCTCGCTCCTTATTATGTCCCAGATTGCTTTAATTTCATTACTGGATTGGTTGATTTTGGATTTAAAATATATACTTTTTGAAAGTTTGATTACCTTACTCAAAGTTTTACAATACTTGTTATAATGAATTATTTGACTGGGGTTTCCCCCAGCTCATATTTTCCTACTATTTTTCCTTCATTTCCTTTCCTACTATCAAATTCCAGTCTGTCATAACAATTACATTTTCCCCTCCATTAATTATTTAAATGTGAGTGCTATCTGGAGAGTAAGGAATGATCAGTCGTGAAATGGGAATAACAGTGAAACTCTAATAAGCTTTGCTCAGATGTGTTGGGCAGTGTCTCTAGTATGCCCTTAGATAGTGTCACATTACTCTTCTCAGTTCTGACCACACAGTGAGTACAAAAAGATGCCTATAAAATAGTGTCTCCCGTTAAGTATGGGTGCCTGCCGTAAGATTTTGCCTAATTTCATGCAGCCCCACACAATGTAACTGCCATGAATTTCATTCTTCATGACAGTTCTCAGCCACACACTGCAGGACAAGGAGGATGCTCCTGCAGCATTTTCAATGGGAAGTGTTTGATCACCCACCATAAAGCCAGGACTTAGCTCCCTGTGATTTTCGCCTCTGCTCAAATAAACTGCTGGCTATGAAGACAACATTTTGGCACAGACTATAAGCTCCAGTACAGCACAGAAAATTGTTGGAAAGCACAGGAGGCTGCCTACTGTAACAAGGGTATTGAAAAGGTGGTACAACACCATGACAGATGTCTAAGACAGCGCTACAGATAAGTATGGGTAAGGTATAGAAAACTGTTGCAAATAAAACATTTTGATTCTCAACATGGTTTCCATTTTGTGACTGATCATTCCCTAATTTCCAAATAGGTCTCATAATACTCATCATACATTCTTTCATCCAATTCACCTGCAGAGTTAACAGGCATAAAAACTTGTGCTATTGTGCTTGGTATCAGCTTCGTCTCTATCTTGGCAGCAATAATGCATCCACTCTGCTGTTCATATATTGAGCAACAACATAGAACATCAAATTTTGGCATCAGTGTGTGGGATGTGAAATGATATAACCTACAAGGCTCATGATCTCTGGAACACTGAATAGTGAAAGATACATTCAGAATTGCATTTGGCCTATCTTGCTGCTGTTGGTTAGTTAGTTTATTCATCAGCTGATCAATTATCCAATGACAGTTGACATAATTAATTCATGCATACAGTGACATTTTTGCAGGCAGGTTTATATGACAAAAGGTTTAGATCTTGTTTACAATGTTTCTCTGTTTACACACATACTTATAAAAAAATTAAACAATAGTCTCAGGAAATGCTGGTACATTGTTTCTCCATTTTGCTTCACTGGTCACCACACACACACACACACACACACACACACACACACACACACACACACACACACACACACACACACACATACATACATACATACATATACACAAATTGTCATAATGGATAGCATCAGTGGTTGGCATGTTGCAGGTTGCCAGTTCAAACCTGACCACTTGCAATTATTTGTTATTTAGTACTTATCATTTCTAGAATGTTTCTCAGATGTCTTATGTTTGCATATTTGGGAATATTCACTGTTTATATGAATAGATGTACTCTACATCCAGGAGTTCAATTCAGTTCTGGCTCTTTGTAATAAGTGTGGTTTCAGTTCTAAGTGTTATACTTCATTGATGGGCCTGCCTTTGGATTTGCTCGTGACTGCAGTTAGAATGTGGCAGTTTTTGGCACTGCATCATTCCTAAGACCCATATACTCAGGAGAGAATTGGATTCCCGAAACAGCAGAAAGTCAGCTACAACACCAGGCACCCATCATCTTTTTCTGTAGAAGCTGGCCAAGATGTGACGAAATAGCTGAATAGATTTGATTGACTCACCAAATACATGTTGAGCAGGTCGAATGCTGTGCATGTTCCTTCTTTTCCTCTTTGCTGAATTTTTGGCCTCACATTAGTGTTTGTCCTCTCTTTAAACACCAGCTCTTTTCTGGAAATTTATGCTATCTTGCAATGACAGTAAATTCTGTGAAGCCAGTCAGGCCATTTAGTGGTCCATCACTAATGTATCTGGTGACCCAGATTTGTGATCAATCTATTTGTAGACTGCCACAAATTTTCATGGATCTCTTGGACAGTCTGTTTAAAATAGTCTTTCAGCATTGGGGCACGAGTTATTTCTTGTAATTCCCTAGTTAGGTACTCATATGGGAGATGAAAGGTGAGCTTTGGCACTCTACCTCAATGGACTTGAAGTAGACATATGTGTGTGTCTGCTGTAATTCCCCACACTATGGACACATATTTTAGCACTGTCTGGATCAGTGCTACATATAGCATTATCCAACAGTGTGTGAGGAGAGTACTGGGGATTTAAATTCTGAAAAACTCTGTTTTTGTGGGCATTTGCCTCAAATATCTCAGGGGGCAGCTGGCATGAGTTGTCTCTTGCTCTAAATGGCCCTCTGGGAGATGCAGCTTCCATTTTCTGTAGTGTTAGGTCAGTGAGACACCTGATACCCTTGTCAACTCCAACATTATCAGGATCTGGGACAGTGTCAAGACAATCCTGTGGACTCTTTGTAAACCATTCCCAGTGTACATGGCGGAGCTGCCTTTGGTGGTGAGGTTTGCTTGACATTGATCTCCACCTCAAATATCACCATAAGATGATCAGCCATTAGAGGAACTCTTCTCATGGTTACTGTGTGGCATCCAACTGCCCTCAGTAGTGTAGTGTCCAGCACATTTGCTTGGCTGCCATTGTTTGATATAGCATGAATTCATAATGCCCAAGGCCAATCCCATTGTTCTGCCTAACTACACACAGTAGATGTCATCCACTATTATTAGTCACCCTCAACTGCCATTCTGAGTTATTGGCGTTGAAGTCTCCTACAACAAAAGTTTGCTGCTAACAGACATCAATGCTGCAACTTCAGCTGAATCTAGGAGACCTCTTAGTGGCCAATGTGCTGCTAGAAAGGTGACTGTGCCTGGTCATGTTTTTACTGTGACTTCAGTGACCTCAGCTATAGCAAGTTGCAGCATCTGGACTTACTTTATAGTTAACAATACACTATTGGTTTGTTGCCTAGAAATGGACAACAGGCCTTCAATTGTACTGCCATACTACACAATACTATTTTTGTTAACAACTTATCATCAATTATTACAGTGGTTTTGTTTTTACATGATATCTCGACTTTACATGACCCACCTCTTGTCAAGCCCCTGAAGGGGGCCAATACCCATCCCTAACTACATGGAAATGGTTGGGTTTCTACCACCTAACAGAAACTGCTGCCTCATTTAACAAGTAAGATTTCTTCACTCAACCAATAACAAGCAAATATAAATATTAAACTACAGTTCCCACCACCAAGAGCACCTTTACAAATAATACTTCATTTGTATTTTCAGAAGGTTAGGAACAGGCAAACTATCTACTTGATCACAATTCCTTAGACCTCACCCTATCCCTAGATTTAGCTAGATGGGGAAGTCTACCAGCACTAACTTTCTTTGCCTCTATACCCTTCCTAGTCACAATCAATTTCATATCCAATCCAGAGGAGAATGGACTGAGAGACAGGCTTGCCGAGTCCCCTCTGACAGAAAACATAATTAGGATGGAGTCTCAACTGTTTGCTGCCTGTGTGCTTCTCAGCACACATGGCTTTTATTTCCTATCTTTTGCCACATTCCAGCATTTGCCTTTGATACAATATGATGTTTGTGGGCAATTTTAATGTATATGGCAGTACCTTCACCAGCAGTAGGCCTCACTCGTACAAATACACCAAGCTTGAGGTGAGATTTCAGTAACATGCCCCTGTGACTGTCTGCTCTATTACAAGCATAATCTGTTAGCACTACCATTGCTGTCCAGAAAACATTCAGCATCACCTTTCCTGATGATGATTGGGTCTTCCTGACTTTTGGCTGTGGCGAATCTACATGTTTCCACTGCTTGCTTTGCTCCTTTGTCTCAGGGTCATAATTACACACCCAGCAATCATCCATCATGATTAGACAGAAGTAACACTATTTGACCTGATACAGCTGCAACATTTCCACTGCAGGTTAAGTTTGCAGGACTTCTTGAATAGATGGGTAGTTGTGAAATGTAACTGGCAGTAACCTACGTCATGTACAAAATGTCATGCAAAGGTGCTGAAAACTGATCTGTGACTTATTTTCACTTTTTCCACTATCACCATAATTATGGTATGCTGCTGTTTGAGCAATGGATCCTCCACACCTCTTGTGATTCTCAGTTCTTCACACAGAGTTGATCCACCACCTCCTTGTTCATCAATCACATTGTAAGCATCTGTACCACATAACCAGTGTGTCATATAATAGTGCTGTATTGCCATAAATTTCCACCAAATCAGTATGGATTGTTGCAGTGTTCTTCTCCTTCAAATGCAGAAAATGAATTACCACAGGATACTCCACTTTATCAATGGGCTGTATCAATTTGTTTTGGCTCCTCTAGCGGCATGCTATGGCACTGTGGCACAGTGATTTCAGTGTGTATCAGTACTGTAGACATGTGCCTATGAACAAATAAACAAATTTTGTGAAGAGTGTCCAGACTCACTGCTGCATGGTGCTAATTTTTATTTCCTTCACTTTCACTACACATCTGTTTTGGGTAAATTGCCGTAATCAAGTGACCTGGAGTACAATGTGGGCGATATTATTTGTCATTATACATTTTTATGTTATATTAGAACATTGAGCATGAGTTCCTACTTATGTGTCTAGATGTACTGAGGTACATATAACATCGTGAGCAACTGTATTTTGACTGTCATTTTATATTTGCTGGATTAAGGTAGTAATTTGTTATGACAGTAATTTGACAATTCTTCAGCTATGATGCCATATGCTTACAAAGTATAAGCACTGTTATACAGATGACATACACGTTACTTGGTTTTGTGTATAGCTATAGTAGTCCATGTTTATTGTGACTTAGATGCTATTAATCTAGGGGTTTTTATTTGATACATATGCTTTTGTTAACTTATATTTTCGATACTTTTTCATAAATTATGACATTCTAGTATGTATTGTATTGATGCCCTGACATGGAATATGCATAAAAAATTATTCTGTAACTTTATTTTCTAAAGGTGATAACTGAATCTGTATGACTGCATCCCACGAAGTCTGATGACATGAATATAATGATGACCAGTAGAAAGTATACACTCCAGTATACAGTCGATAAAGACCTTCTCTTATAAAATATTGGTGTGAGGCAAATAGAACACTAATAAACATACAGAAAACTAAGCATGGACTTCCACACAAGAAAGAATGTTACCCCTTGTTATGCAGATATACAAATTGGTAGAGACAGTATTGTTATAGTCTTCCTGTAGTTATTTTGTTTGCTAATAATGGGTGAAATCTAGCCAGATACCAGATATTTCAACATTCGCCATTATAACAAATTTGTTGGTTAAATACATTCTTGCAAAACCCAGTAGTGCAAGAAAGTTGACCTTGGTAATTGTATTTGTGCAGTAAAATTTAGTTCACTTGCCTTGTGTCTCGTAGAATCTTGTAGATTATCTCCGTGTGGTATATTGGCTATGTTTTGTCTGAGAGTATGTTAATTCATGCTTGACTGCAAAAAGGTGATGGTTTTACATTCCTGTATGATGCTAATTACACAAAAAATAGTTACAGATGTTAATTTCATTTTTAAACTTCATTTTATTCTTCCGTTACTATCAGCTAGTTGGTATAAGCATATTCATTAATAACAACACAAATTAACAAAGAGCTTGATGCATCCACCTTTCATGTTAACACGCAAAAGAAAGGGCCATGTGACTCTGCTCCCAGATACATGAAGGGCTGTGATATACGCAAGTCCAAAGAGGATAATGCACTACACTAATTATCGAAATTACATTTACAGAAGTTTTCAAACTGTATTTTGTATTCTGTTTTATATGTCACCTCTTCATATTTTAAAGTGAAATAAATAACATTATTGATAGTGATCACTGATATAGTCAACATATATAAGACTTAAATTAACAAACAAATTTAATTAACATTTTATTTAAAAGTGTTTTACTGTTTTTATATTGACAAGATAGTTTATTAGGGTTTAACTGTGATGACAAAACAAAGAATTAATATATTTCCAGAGAAATGTCTTCTATACTGTGAAGTCCTACACTTCAAATATCACAAGGTGCGCTACTCTGAGTACCATGTGCTATTATATGTAACAAAATGAGCTCTACTGATCAGGTCTATTACAGTAGGACAACAAATTCAATGGACTATTCATCAGTAATACAGTTAAGTGGAAAACACATACATAGGTATTATCAAAAGAGCTTAGCAAAATGTGTTTCCTTCTAAGATCCATAAGAGATATTACCAACACAGATATTCTGAAACTTGTCACCATCCATGACTTGAGATTATCGTGAGCTATGCCCTGATTGTTGCGCAATAGACTTACAAAATTTTCACATCACAGAAATAGGTTATGAGAACAATAGCATGAAGAAATCCAAATGCTGTATACCACTATTCTAGTTATTTGAAATCCTGCCACTACCACATATTTATATACTATAGTTAATATAGTTTACCAGCTAGCACTCAAGCTTATTTCAAGGTGGATATTGAGTTTAGGTTCAGTTGAAAATTCAAGATTGAAAAATCAACCTGTTACACAGCTTGTTTCAAGGTGGGTATTGAGTTTAGGTTCAGTTGAAAATTCAAGATTGAAAAATCAACCTGTTACACAGTTTACATCAAGCTGTAAAAATTTAGCTTGAATTAAAATAATTTTCCCAAGCTTGAAATAAACTGTAATTTCCCTGGAAGACTGTTCAGCAGATGCGCGCGCAGCATAGCTTCCATAGACGTCCACGGGAAGCGCCAGAAGCGTTTATAAGCTGTGACGTAAGGGTGTTGTCGTGTGTGACGTCATGACGGCGCGGAGTTTGGTTTGAGTGTGGCTGTCTCCAGTTCTGTTTTATCTTATTTTATTTACTTTTCTGAGCCTTGCTATGTTTATGGCCATTTTACCTTTGTGACGCGCGTTAATGGTTGTGGTTTGTTGACAAGTTTGTTTTATACTAGAAAACAGTTCGGTACGTTAATGTTACAAATGTTAAATATTACGTAACGTGAAGGAATACCATATTCTTTTACGTAGAAAAATTGAGCCTGGATAAAAGTGAAATGGATTACCAGCTAAGAATACATATTACAAGTTGTTGAGCAAAAAGAGGTCATTTTAAACTAACTCTCTAATACGTGGCACAAATAAATTAAAACTTAATGTTATTTTACCTTTTTAAACTCTCTCCTTTTTATATATATCGCCCTATTACATTTGTTTACTTGTAAGTACTCGCGTGTCACACACCATGAATGAATAATCGTGAAGTGTGAAAAGTTTCTTTGTGAATACAAATAGTAATAACATGGTGAACGGGAAAAAGTACATCAAGAACCAGTCACTACATATGTGTCAGTCTTTATTTACGTAGCTTTGTCTGCTCTTTACTTTCGGTAATATGAATTTCCTCCCGTTATTATGACACTCTTGCACAAAATAAACATACTCAAGAAATTCAAGTCAAAGAAGTCTTAAAGGGGTCGACAGAAGCGTCCGATCCCACGCGTCGGCTTTGACCCGTGACGTAAGGGTGTTGTCGTGTGTGACGTCATGATGGCGCGGAGTTTGGTTTGAGTGTGGCTGTCTCCAATTCTGTTTTATCTTATTTTATTTACTTTTCTGATCTGTTCGTTCTATCTCGTGAGATTTTTTTTTTAATTTAAAAACACTTATTACTTATTTTAATTATCTGTTTCCTCCAATTTCTGTTTTAGTTTATTATATTTATATTTCTGATCTGTTCGTTCTATCCCATGAGATTTTTTTTTTTTTTTAAAGACAAAAAACACTAATCAGCTACTGAAGCATCTTTATCTTCTATGGGTTGCAGGGGTTACGACCCCTGGGGAGCTGGGTGGGTATTCATGCATGGCTGTCTTCACTTACACGTTGTAGCTACACAAGGCATCTAAATTTGTTTATATTTAGTTTGCCCCCCACCCAAAACACCCCATTTCCCGCGCTTGTCCCGCTAGTGTCATTAGGCTTCTTGTGGAAAGTGTGTGTGTTTGTTTTTGTTTCCGCCATATTTGTGACGTCATGGGTCAAAGCAGACGGGCGGGATCGGACACTTCCGTATTTTCTCTTAAAGTTGGGGCAACAGTAAAATCAGAGTCGCAGTCTGTTATTACGCCATCGGTCTTGAGAGATTTTGTTGAAGCTGTTAATTCTTTCATTGATGATGGATACAAAATTTGTGACTCATGCCTGGCAAAAGTTAAGCATATTAATTTTGGATCTGGGCTGTACTGTGAAGGATGAATCTATTGAGAATGATTGTAGTACTGTTGAGAAACCTTACCATATTCCAACATTTATGAACAACAGGGGACACTTCTCATTTGACTACAACTTAAAAAAATCTGAGTTTATTGTGAATGTTTGTACATTTTCAATGTTGTATTTAGCTTAAATAGTGTGTGTTTAGTTGCACTACATATTGCAATTTAATATTCTATGCAAATCATACAACAGACAATTTGTCCCACCCGTAACTATACAGTTATATATAGTGTCATGCATTGGTGCAACCTAATTCTTTTTCTAATAGCAACATGTTTCTTTAATAGACGAATGTAAGCTTCATTTGTATGTGGCTTGGCTGAATTGTGGACACTATCAAAGCAGAAATATTGTTCGGATGTCAAAATTGTTCAATTCTGTGTCAGATTTGTCCCACCCATAGCACTGGTATTATGAATTGCATTACAGACAGTTCGGTATGTATATTTGAACACTGTATTTTTTTGGAATGAAGAGTATCAATTTGTTGCTTAAAACAGTAACTTCACTTAAAATAACTTAAGATTCCTAAATGTAAACATGAAAATACTAGCATAAATTAGTACAATGTCCCACCCGTAATGCTGGCATTGCTCTAAAATTTTCAACGAAAGCATGGAAGTTAATAAACAAATTTATACATGCTTAAGAGACGTTTTTGATTTTATTTTTTCAAATATGGATTCTTTAGAGGCCTGTATTAAATAGTAATTCAAATTAATATTCCATCATGTAACCTTAAAAAAAATATTAAATTTCACCAACAAATTCAGTTTATGATGCTGAATAATACTAGCTCTATTTTTTCTTCCCTGAGACATCCATTGCTTCCATATGTAATTTTCCTTATTTTGTCAATCCCAACTAAATTATTCTGTTTTATTTCAGGAATGTCAAACAGGAAACTGTTCAATTCTCTTTCTCGGGAGGGGAAACGGAAACGGCTGTTGAAGCTTTATGAGAAAAGTGTAGGGCACTCTGCTGCAGCTGATGAGAGAGATGTTTCCAATGATCCAAATCCTGGGAGTCAACTTCAACCATTATCATGTAATAGTGCCACTGGATCATCATTTAATAGTGAACCTTCTGAAAGTAATGATAGGGCCTCAACATCGAACCAGGTTTTTGAGTTGTTGGATCAATATCCTTTATCATACGGTTCAGACAGTGATGACTGCTTTGATTCCAAGTTTCAACTGGAAGAGCTCAAATCTGAATTAGCTAACTGGTGTGTTCAGTTTAGCATTACAAATGTGGCATTGACAGCTTTGTTGTGTATTCTTCGATCACATGACTGCTTTAAATCTCTTCCATCAGATGCAAGAACTATTCTAAAGACTCCAAGATGCATTCAAGTAAAAAATGTAAGCCCTGGCCAGCACTGCCACATTGGTATTTCAAACCAGTTAAAGAAAATGTTTATTTATTTATTTATTTATTTTATCAATCTTTCAGCACCTACATGCAATCGATGTCGTCAGAAGAGTTACAGCTATTTGTGCATTATGTTTTACATACCAAAATATTACATAGTAAAAATATAGCAATGTTGTAAACTATTAGCTTACAACAGCCTCTACACCTAGATCCATACATAACAGTAAGCCATAATTTATCAGCATCAACATGCAATCAATGTTGTCAGAAATATTATAGCTATTTGTACATTATGTTTCATATAGCAAAAATATTACATGGAAAAAAAAAGATAGTGTTGTACCCTATTAGCTTATAGCTAGCTGCCTCTACATCCATAACTATACATAATAGTAAGCCTTAGTTTATCAATAAATTAGATCATCTTTACAACTATTCTGAAATTCTTCTACACTGTAGAAAGTATTTTTCTTCATCCACACTTTGGTTTTAGTTTTGAAAATATCCATTGAAACCAATTGAGCCTGTACGGGTAAAGTGTTGAATAATTTTATGCCTATGTATTCATAGCTAGATTGGGTTTTCTTAAGCCTGGTTGTGGGTATATCAATCATATTTGTTTGTCGAGTATTGTGTTGATGAACTGATTTCCTTATAGTGTAGTGGCTTAAGTTTTCTTTTATGTTTAATAGGCAACAATATATGTAAAGAGATGGGACTGTGAGAATTTTTAAGTCTCTAAAATAAGGTCTACATGAGGTCTTGTTGTCAGTGATTCCGTACAAACGTCTAATTGCTTTCTTCTGCCAAGTGAAAATTTTTTTGGCTCCTGGAGAGTTACCCCATAAAAGAATGCCATATTGTAGATGGCAATGAAAGAAGGCATAGTATGACTGAAGCAATAAATCTTGTGTAACACATGTGTATAGTTTGGCTAGTAGGTAGATAACTCGTGATAGCTTTCGACATACATAATCTGTATGTGTGTCCCAAGTTAATTTTGAGTCAATGTGTATTCCGAGTAGTTTAACAGATGATAACTCCATGTTACTGTTTGATAAACTGAAGATTATCTTGACAGTCTTTTCATGGTTCATAGATAAGTCATTAGCTTTAAACCAGATATTAGATATTTTGAGACACTCTTCACTTTCCTCCTTCAATATGTTTATATCCTTTCCAGAATTAACTAATGTTGTGTCATCAGCATAGAGGATAGATTTACAGGGCAAGTTGTTCGGAAAGTCATTTACAAACAATATAAATAGTAGAGGGCCAAGCACTGAGCCCTGAGGAACACCTCGTTTTATACTTAAAGTCTGTGACTGTTGGTCATTATGCTTTACTATTTGTTTTCTATTGCTGAGGTATGATTCAATTAGTGATAGTTCTAGGTGTTTGATTCCATAGCAACACAGTTTATCTAATAATAATTTGTGGTTAACTGAGTCGAAAGCCTTACTCAAGTCAATTAGAATGGCTTCAGCAGATAATTCTGACTCAAATGCACTTAGTACAAAAGAGATAAGGTTTTCAACTGCTTTGACTGTTGATAAGTTTGACCTGAATCCATACTGAGAATCATTTAATATATTATTGTCTGATAGATGTATGCATATTTGCTGCATTATGCAATGTTCTATTATTTTTGAAAGAATAGGCACAAGTGAAATTGGTCTATAATTATTGATACAGGACTTGTCACCCTTTTTGTATATTGGTATGACAACTGTTTTTTTGAGACATTCTGGAAAGTGTCCACTCGAGAGCATCCAGTTTATCAGTATGCAAAGGGGGTATGTTATGAGATCTACAACTTTTTTAATTACATAGTTTGACAGGCCATACACATCTTCAGATCTAGAGTATCCTAATTTAGAGGTTGCTTTAATTATATCAGTTACTTGTACTTCTCTCCATTTACAAGCTGACACTATGTTTGTAATGTTTTGTTGAAAATTTCTGCCAGATATGGGGTGAGAAATAGGTGTATGTGTTGAATTGGAATTCTGGTTGCTATGGGTTGGAAGGCTAAGATTGGCAGAGTTGACAAAAAAGTGATTGAAATCATCAGCAGTGATGTTAGCAGCATTTGTGTTGTCTTTGTAGTTTATATCCATACCTAGCTCTGCTTTTATTACTTTCCATGCAGCCTTACATTTATTGTGTGATTTTTTAATGAAATCACCATTTGCCCTACACTTGGCTATTTTAATTTCAGATCTATATTTTCTTTTCAGGTTTTTGTAAGTTTCTTTATCTACTGCTCCCTTTTTGACCTTATCGTGACAAGTAATTACCAATAGTCTCAGTTTTTGTAATTGGAGTGAAAACCACTTCTGTAAAGTTGAGTGGCTAGGTTTCCTAACATTTTTGTTTTTTTGTTTTTTAACCAGTGGACAGCATGTGTGGAAGATTTCAGAAATGATTTTGAGGAATGTGCTGAAGGCTTCATCAACATTTCTGGAGGAATGTATAACAGTATTCCAATCTATAGACTTAAGTTCTTCTCTATACTTGCTAATATTTGTATCTGTAGATAGTCTGACACACTGAGTTTGTTCCTCGTCTTCTTTTGGTTTTTTAGTAATTAGTTTCACCCATATACCTCTATGGTCTGACAGGTAATCGACATTAAGTAAGCCTAGCTCAAAATCACATTTGTATACATTTGTTATTAGATTGTCAAGACAGGAGGAGTGCCTTGTAGGACTTTCATTAGCACAAAAGAGATTATAGGATCTTAACATATTTACTAAATTAACATTTCTGGCTGTCATTTTCCTAATGTCTATGTTTAGATCCCCAAAGATTAAAATTTTGTATTTAGTATATTTTTGTATACTGATCACAAGTTTTTCTAAATGTTCTATAAATTGTTCTACATTACTTTCAGGAGTGTGATATAAAGACACAGTTATGAGCTGTATACTAGGTATAATAAAAGTAGCTGCTTCAAAAACACCTTTAGTGCATAGGTCACTAACTTCAAGAACAGAAAACTTTAGGTCTAGATCATTGCTAATATATATGGATGAACCCCCATAGGATTCACTGGGTCTGCAGAAGTATGTAGCTAATCTGAAACCTGATGGTACATACAATTTTATATCCTCTTCCTTTAACCAATGTTCGTTTATACATAAAATCATTCTTTTGTTACTTTTTAATAGTATACCAAGCTCATCAGCTTTATTTTTTAGAGACCTGACATTTAAGTGCTGAAATAAGATAGAGTTACTGTCACAGGAGGGGAGGAGTACAGTATTATGGGGCAATGGAGAACATTTAATTGTGTTTGCTAGTGCACAACATATTTTCAGTTCTTTACAGCATATTGATTTAATGATTGGAATTGACGGATTGCCTTTATTTCACAGTAATAGCTGTGAGCTGTGGCCAATTTTAGGCTCTGTATTAAATATTCCATCCTTGTCATCAACTGTTTTTCCTATTGGCATTTATTTTGGATTAAAGAAACCCAGTAGTTGTTTTGAATTTCTAAATGATTTTGTAGAAGAAATTGTTGGCCTAATCAGGAATGGTTTAATTTGTAATGGCAAAAATATAGCTGTCGGGATCAAGGGAATTTGTTGTGATGCCCCTGCCAAAGCTTTTATTTTAGGCATTAAAGGTCACAACAGATATTTCTGGTGCACCAAATGTAAACAGGAAGGGTCTTTCTTTGATAATAGGATGACTTTTCCTATATTTGACAGTCTGCCTCGTACCCATGAGGGATTTATAAACAAAGAAGACACAGAATTCAATACTGGTGACACCCCATTGACCACCATCCCTAGTCTGCATATGGTATCACCTTTCCCACTTGACTATATGCACTTAGTGTGTTTAGGGGTAATGAGAACAATGATTTATGTTTGGATGTTTGGACCTGCCCCTTTAAAACTACCTAGTAGGATTATTGATAGTATAAGTTCTAATTTATTATCTCTAAAAGCAAGCATTCCAGTAGAATTTTGTAGAAAACCCCGAGGTCTTGATGAAGTGAAAAGATGGAAAGCTACAGAATTTAGGCAGTTTTGGCTTTATACTGGACCACTTGTATTGTACGATATTTTGTTGCCTGAACAGAAAGAAATTTATAACAACTTTTTATCTCTCCATATTGCCATGACCCTACTCCTCAGCAAAAATTTTTGTTATCAACACCAGGAATATGCCAAAGGTCTTCTTCTTCATTTTGTACAAACTTTTCAATCATTATATGGGCAGAAGTATATAACACACAATTTTCATGGACTGATTCATATTGCTGATGATATATCAGTATTTGGCCCTTTAGATGGATGCAGTGCCTTTAAATTTGAAAATTTTTTATTTTCTCTGAAGAAATGTGTTAGAAAAGGAAATAAACCTTTGCAGCAAGTTGTGAAACATTTAGCTGAAATTTCTAACTCCACCATTAGTCCAGTCAGTGACAATGAAGTCAATAAACTTTATCCAATTTTCGAATGTCAACATTATTCCGGACCTGTTTTTGATGGTTGTAATCCTGATCAGCAGTACAACACAGCAAAATTTCAAAATTTTAAAATAACTACATCAACTCCAAACTCATGCTGTATGATGAATGATGGAAGTATTGTTATTGTTGAAAACTTCATCTATTCCAATTCCTTGTGTACAATGGTCATTCTTTGTAAACAGTTTATGACTGTTTGTGATTTTTTTGGACTCCCTTTTTGTAAAAGTTCAGATGTTAATTTTACTGTTGTACGAAATATGTCTGATGTACACATAAGGCCAGTCTCTGACATTAAGGAGAAACTGGTGCTTTTAACACTAGGCAGTAAAAATGTAGCACTACCTCTGCTGCATACATAAGAGTGGACTAATACAAGTGATAAATAATTCAGTTCTACAGGATTTTCTGAAAAATTATCAGGAAACAAACGAAAAACTTTGGGAAACATCCAGAGTTTTATTCATCCACAAATTTATCCAGGTAATAAGAGATGTCATGTATTTTATTGTTTGTTGTGTAATTTAATAATATATTGGACTAAGAGGTTATTTTATTCTCTTTAAAAATGTTTTAAAAAATCAATACTGTAAATATTGAAAAGTTCGGGGACCTAGCAAATTAGATACTAATTTGGTCCAAATTTTGAATTGTTTTATTGCCATTCTGAAAAATTATCTGGAAACAAACTAAAAACTGTGGGAGACATCAAGAGTTTTATTCATCCAACTATGCTCATTTATCACTCTCACTAGTCATGCTCATTCAGTGAACATATTAACCATGTGCTTATACTTTACCAGCTGATTATATTTTTAAAAGTTCTGTTGTTGGAGTTTAATTTTGAAATTTATCTCCATACATCCAGTATTAAAATTCTGAAATTTTAAACCCAAAATAAAAAAAAAATACTTAAAAATATAACCAGTTACAGTATATAACCTCCCACGTGTCTTAAAATACTATCCTATAAATTTAATCATTTACTATAGGTATGTTTAGGTATAATGAAGTACTTAACGTGTGTGCATGAGTACACACAGACAAAGTCTGAAATCAAAGTCAATCTTTCAGATATTTTGTTCATTTTAATTACTGATGTTTTGTTTTTATATGGGTTAGGAAATGGAGCTGACAAATGAAAAATACAAATTTGCCATAGTAAAATTTCCTGAAGAAGATGATGCTCTAGGAATAATAGCCTTATGCTGGATTCAAAATGATGGGACCACATGTTTATACCCACCTGTAACCACTGATAGCAAAAGAAATAAGTTATTGAGGGAAGAAGCCTTACCATTACAATCCTGGAGTTCTCATAAGATATCTTTAATGAAAAAATATGGTAAGTAAACTGGTTTTAAATACTATAGGCTTAATTTTACAATAGCCGACACATGCATAGCTCAGACTCGACCAATGTTGGCAACAGCACTTTCTTCCCAGGAATATTGTTAGCCAATAGGGTGATAGAAGACAAGGGTATTATATCGAGAACCTGTCAACCATAGAGGAGGAACAGCGTGAATTCACTTTTCAAAATGTGCCACAAATTCAGAGTGCTATGTTAAAACACTGTTGCCAACTTTCTGCACTATGCATGTCGGCTATTCTGAAATTTTACCTTACCTAATCTAAGTAAATCCTAATGTCATTTGATCTCAAGAATCTAATGTTATTAAAACTCAGTTACATATAGTTTGTCAGTTTGAGTTTTTTTTTCTTGAAATCTAAGTCACATCATATAAATTTATATCTAAGCTTGTATAAGTGTGAGAAATAGAAAAATTGTATTATTCACAGTTTAGTTTTTGGAAAAACCTTCTTTTTGAATTTCCTACAATTTCCATCAAAAAACACGTATTTTATTATTACATAGGTCAAACTGTGTAAAATTCACTTTCATAAAACAATTTTAGTGATGCAGTACATTTGAATTAGGCTTATAGTTACTTTGAGCCTGTTGTGGCAATTTAATGTCATGCAGTACCAGTAAATGTATTTATGCTTACTGACAACTGTTATTGCCACCAATAGCTTTCGACAAGGCTATTTTCTCTATGAGATGAAATTGCAGTTAGGGCTGTACACAAATTAAATTTATTCTTTGTATGAATTGTAGCAACATACAACGATGCAAGAGAGCATCTTCGAAAAGCTGAAGAAACATCAAACCTCGAAAGTGAAGAAGAAATTGGGGTGAAGAGAAAAAGGAAGGCAAAAGACATAATGTTGCCAGGAGAAGAATCGAGCGATGAAGATTACATGCCGAAGAAAAAATGTAAGACCAACCGTGTCACAGTTCATCTGTATCCATCTCTTGATTCTTTTTCAGCTTCATTCTCATCCTCACCATCTACTGGTATGGAAGTTTGTGAAATGTGGTCTTCCATCCCTCCAAATTCATTAACTCCTAGGCCTAGTTCATTCTCCAATGCCAAAATTCCTCCAGCACCACTTGCTTCAGCACCACTTGCTTCAGCACCACTTGCTTCAGCACACTGCCCGAGAAAAGAAAAATCTGCACCACTGGGTAAGTTTTCGTGTTATTTCTCTGTTAAATAATATTAGGCCTAGCAGTGAAACCCATTTTGTGTACAGTGTTTTCTTTTATATAACTAGCCTCAGTGACCAGCTTTACCCGCCTGCTTCTAGTAGCAATAGTGTGAAGTGGGTCAGCACAGATACTTATGCCAGAATGTGTGTAATACAAAAACTACTACCTTTTTAAGGCATGTTCTAGGGAATACACATTATGTGTGTTATATATTTCAATTTAAGCATAGAAATTTAAATACTAACAATTTTTCAATTAATATTAATTTTCTGAAACATTTTTTGGGTTTAGTGGCTGCAAAGAAATTTAAATCAAAAGTAGATGCTATTACGCTTGCTAAATGCTAAGTAAACTTGAGCAATCATCCACCTATGTTGTAGATGTTGAGCAGATCTGGCTCATTCTTGGCCAGTTACAAGCTGCAGCAGCTAGCCAATCTGAGGAAATCTCTCAGCTGAACAGAAAAATTGACCTGTTATTGGCTCGAGGATGTGTCAACAGTACTTATCAGGAGGCGGATGAAAGTAATGAGCAGGTACTAAACAGTCTCCCTTTATCATCAATGGAAGAATTTGATGAATTTGAGGAAAAATTGAAACAACAGGAATTCAAAAGTCTTGTGGTAATTTGTCTAACTATTATTTTATCATAAACATTTAGCAATTTCATTAATGATCCTTGCTAGAAAACAGATTTTTTGACTTAACACGAGGTAGCACACTCATCTACACTCGCAATTCATTCATATTTATTTAAAATATGCACTCACATGTGTTGCCAGTGTCTTAATATGAAAATATTGGATTATTTGTATTGTTTTGCTTCTTGAAGAATCTTAATGATATAACAGCTTCATCAAGAAAATTTATATTTTCAGGTGAAGTTACTTGCAGCCCTTGGTGGTAAAGATGCAAAATTGTTAATGTTCAATTGTATGAAATGATGCCTGACGTCAGAGATCGGAATGAAGTTTTCATATACAGGAAGGCCTCCAAAAGACAAGATGAAAGAAAGGAAAAGAGCGTTCTGTTCAACCTTGCTTTGTGCAGCAATTCAAAGTAAGCAAAGACTTAAAAATATGCTGGTTTGGTTTATATATCGTGCGCATTTTTTCCAAATGCGAAATTCAAATTTGTTACTTCAAAATGTTTTAAACACTAATATATAAACACAAATATATGGACAGTGTTATGCATCATGAGACCAAGTGCCATTACTTAACATTTCCGATGTAAGCGCATTTAGTACTGTTAAGTAGGTACTTGCGGTGAGATTTTTGTACTAAGATAAAGAACACTAACCCTTCTTCAGTCCAAAAAGTTGAGAAACATTAATAAATACATATATTTTAAGGGAATGCAGACTTTAGGTTCCATTGTGTCACATATGACATATGGTGCTTCGACTAGTGATGCATAACACTATTCATATAGCCTTCCCAAAAAAGATAGATAATACCTTAATATAGGCCTCAACAGAATTAAATTTTCGGGAAGAATATAGATTAGCATTGGCATGGTTTTTGTGAAATTTGGTCAGATTCAACCTTGTGGATCCACCCCATTGGCCTTAAAAGTGGCAGTGTTTATCTTATGGAGAAAAATTTGTTTTGATTTGATCATATTATTTGGATATTTCATTTAAGTTAAGAAAACAACTGATGAATTCATACTTTTAGTATTATCAGGAAAGTAGTTATGTTTCATTGATGTTCAATGGGTTGGTTGTTATTAATCAAATGTTTACAGGGTTTAGAGAAATAACGGCTTATTTGAGAAGAGGATTTTCACAATGCTATGTGCACAATCCTCGTTGGTGAAAATCAATAGTTTACAGGCTGGCCTGATACAGTGGCTTTATAATTTCAACAATGTAAAAGTAATTTTTGTTCCAGTGTAAATCTCTAACACTTTCCACTACTTTTAATGATAAACTCACTTATGTTTTCAGGTTCAGTCAGAAAAATATTTCCTTTGACAAGCGAAGAACAGTTTAAAACAAACATAGGACACTGGCTTCAACAGTCAAAAAACAGAAGTCAAACCCCACGGTAAGATTACACTAAATTACAATCAGTGATGGCTTAATTTTGTTGTTCCCTAGGTGAAATAATACTGCAAGGCCTACTGGTACTTCTTACCTTTATTGTTATTTGTAATGTGGCTAAAATCTAATAAAAGGCAATATTAAAATATGACAAGGAGAACATTTTTTGTTCTTTTACATTGCAGTTCCACTTAACTGGTAATTTCTTAAATTCATTTCGATGTCATCTTTTATTTTATTTTGATTCAGTTTTACTCACCAAAAAATAATTGTGGATAGAATAAAATGTCTACATTTTTCTAAACAGTAGTTTCCTTATAAGCTTACAGTATGAGGTGTGTATGATTTCAGGTAATTGTTTCTTTATAATTCAGATTAAATGGCCCTGAAACTATTAGAAATAGTGATGTGTGGCTTCTTCATGAAGTCATCGCAAAATTACCCAAATGTCATCTTTACTTTAAAAAGTTATTTTTCTGATATGGGGCATAAATTATATTTAGGTTGATTCGTTTCACCTTTTTACATTTTTTATGTTTAGGTATGGCTAACATTTTCTTTTACCTGTTACAGGACCATTATACCGGCAGAAGCCAGTGATTTTTGATCCTGCTCTGGTCTGTGTGCTGAGGCCGGAGGGGCTTCCGAATAATTAAATTTTAAACAGTTTGAAAATAAAAATTTTTAAAGATATATGTCTTCATAATTTTTTCACAACATTTCCATTCTGATATTTATTTAATTAATTAGGTTCAATAAATTCAGATTAATATTTATATAGCTTAAAACAAGCTGTAAATACCAGGCTGTATTCCACGTGTGTAGATACAGCTGGAGCCAAGCTTGATAAGTCAAGCTTGAAATATAGCTTGAACTCTGCCAACTTTGATGTTTGTTTCAAGCTTGAATCCAGCTAACAGGCCTGAATATTCCAGCTTTGATCAAGCTTATATACTTGAACTTTACAGCTGGAAACAAGTTTGAAACCGGCTTACTGTGCTATCTGGGTTACAGTGTAACATTTAGAATCCTCAAAAAAATCTAAATCATCACCTCCATGACACTAGAAACCAAATGCAATTGCAAATTACAACACTCAACACAAAACTTAATTCAAATTGGGTTACATGTATGAGAATAAAAATTTAGTTATCCCTGAGCAGACATCAAGTCAGCCAAATGTCAATGCAAAATTTGTCTGTAATAAAGTCACTGTTTCCATTCTGTTACTGAATTTCTGGAAACACAATAGTAATTTTCCAAATATTTTAAATTTTTCTCAATATGTATTCCAAGTTCTTTCCTAATCACGCAACTGTGATCTTTCATATCTTTTTTTTAATCATCAGTCTTCTGACTGCTTTTGATGTGGCCCTCCATAAAGTCCTCTCTTGCACTAATCTCTTCATTGCAAAGTAGCACTTGCACATTATTTCATCAATTATTTGTTGGATGTATTCCAGTCTCTGTCTTCCCCTAATGATTTTAGCCTCTACAGCTCTCTCTTGTATCATATAAGTTACTTGTTGCTGTCTTAACACATATCCTATCTTCCTGTCCCTTCTTCTTGTCAGTGTTTTCCATGTGTTCCTTTCTCCACTTATTCTTCACAGATCTTCCTCCTCCCTTATCTTATCAGTCCACCTAACTTCAGCATCTTTCTATAGCACCACATCACAAATTCTTTGATTCACTTCTTTTTCTGTTTTCTCACTGTCATACTGTGCTCCAAATGCGGAGTCTCACAAATGTCTTCTTAAACATGTCTGATACTAGTAGACTTCTTTTGGTATGCTAAGTCCTCTTTGCCTAAGCTAGTCTTCTAACTTTATTGCTAATCTCATTTCTGCTACTCTCAATTATTTTCTTCTTTCTCATATTTACACTCAGTCCATATTGTGTACTCATTAGACTGTTCATGCCACTCCACAGGTCATGTAGATGTTCTTCACTTTCACTGAGGATAGCAATGTCACCAGTGAATCTTGTCACTGATATCCTTTCACCCTGAATTTTAATCCCACACTTGAACCCTTCTTTTATTGCCATCATTGCTTATTCAGTGTATAAACTGAATGACAAAGGTGAAAGACTTCATCCTGTCTTACACCCTTTTTAATCCAAACACTTCATTCTTGGTCTCCCTTTCTTATTATGTTCTTGTGCATATTGTGTACTATCCACATTTCCCTATAGCTTATATTTCTCAGAGTTTTGAAGATTTTGCACCATTTTACAATGTCGAATGCCTTTTCTACATCAACAAATTCTATTAATGTGTCTTGATTTTTCTTTAAGCCTTGCACCCATTATCACGTGCAACATCAGAACTACCTCCCTGGTGCCTATAGCTTTGCTAAAGCCAAACTGCCATCTAAGAAATCCTCTATTTTCTTTCCCATTCTTCTTTATATTATTCTTGTCAGCAACTTGGATGCATGAGCTGTCAAGCTGATTGTGCAATACTTCTCACACTTATGTGACCTTGCTATCTTTGGGATTGTGTGGATGATATTTTTCCACAGATATAAGGGTATGTCTGCAACCTCATAAATTCTACTGACCACCTTCATTCAGTTTGGATGCCACTTCCATCAATGATTTTAGAAATTATGAAGGAGTGTTATTTATGTCTTCTGCCTTATTTAAAACCTGACTAATACTGAATTCCCTATGTTGTTCAAACTGACCCCCATTTCTTCTTCTATCATGTCATCAGCCAAGTCCTCCCCACCACAGAGGCCTTTAATGCACTCTTTCCTCCTATCCTCTCTCTTCTCTGTGTTTAACAGTGGAAGTCCAAATGCACAAGTAACATTTCCACCAGTGCTTTTAATTTTATCAGAGATATGTTTTTACTTTTCTATATGCTGAATCAGTCCTTCTAACAACCATTTCTTTTTTAATTTCATCCTATTTTTCCTGTATCTATTTTGCCTTAGTTTCCCTGCACTTCTTATTTATTTCATTTTTGATCACCTTACATTGCTGTAGTCCTGTCTTCCCCTGAATATTTTTGTACTTCCTCCTTTCATTGATCAGCTGGTGTATTTCTTCTGTTGCTCAAGGTTTCTTCACTGTTACCTGCCATGTACCTATATACATCCGACCAACTTCTACTATTGCCCTTTACATATATGTCTATCTGTATTCATCTGAAGTTGGATTATTACTTGTTATTAAAACTGATACATTGTCAGTAATATTTTTCCTGTATAGTTCCATTTGTTATTAAGATCAGAAAATTTGGTTATTGCATGTTTTATGTTTTACTGGTGTGTATGCAATATACTGATACAGCAGATATTACTTGTATAAATATTAATTGTATGAATAACTCTACTAGTTGGATCCATGAGAAAAATAAAAAAGTGAAATGAAATATACAATAACTTTTGCAAGAAATAAAATTAAGATATACAGCTTAAATGTTTCTTAGAAATTTACTATTGGAACATTGTTTTTATATTATTAAAGAATGACTTGAAGCCAGTATGTTTGGTATTTTCTAACACTCTGTTGTTAAATTATTTATGGAATACTTCACTGTACTGTCGTACCTTCACACTCTGTAATACTTAGTTACAGTGTGATTGTACTCAGCCATTTTTAGCTCACTTTATTTGCAGGTGGATCAGGAAAGGAGATGATTAGTAATGGTACAAGGTAGCTTCTATTATGCACCATATGAATTGCAGAGTATTTATGTTGATATAATTAAAATGATAATAGCTGTCCCCTCTACTTTGGAATCATCCATTCAACAAAAAATGCCTAAATTTTAATAAGACAAATCATAGTTATTCTCTCTCAGCACAGGTTAGCATAGCTCATAAAAGAACTTTATAAAATTATATTTCATGACTGTTAAAATTGTAATGTTCATCCTTTCTTCCATAAGTCACCCAACATCACTGCATTATATTCATGTATTCCATGTCATACGTACAAAATTTATAGAAATGTGATCTAAAGGACAAATAAAAATGAAATGAAATTTTCTTCCATTAGTCTGTCATTGTCCTTGACAGACTTTCCATTTGTTAGAAAATAGTACTATGGTTTAAATACCTTCTTGGGATAAATCCCTCTGAATTGGCTGTGTTTGTGAGAAGGCATGATGATACTCCACTCCTGTTCCTTTGTGACGATATCCACCAATAAAAGGCTTTCTAGTGCATCTATTTTCAATTTCTACAATAACATCTCTGTACTCTTGCTCACCTGCAAGAAGAAAGAAAGCAATTAAGCTAAATATTTGACATAAAACTTTTTATATATATCTGAAGCTCTTAGCTTGGAAAAAAATGTGTTTCTGGTTCATATATCCGCAAAATTTGCACAAATAAGCCATTTTGGACTGGTATTATGCTTATTGGTCGGTATTTTGTTGATTCCTGCATCAAAATGGTTCTCTTCAAACCTGTATTTACAATCTTAAGATACCATCCAGCTTATAGCGTTTACCACTATCACTTTTCTTCACTTGTGTTCAGTTTGCAAATGATGCATGGGAGAATTACTCTTCTTTAGGTTTTACAAACTAAAATTTCATTGATTTTACCAAAATGGCAATTTCATGTCATACATGTAGAAGAAAGCAGTACATATCACTAGATAAAACTGAATGCACCCTGCTATTATTGTCCTGGTGTCTGACTATTTCCCTTTGTTGTTGTTTGTGTGTGTGTGTGTGTGTGTGTGTGTGTGTGTGTGTGTGTGTGTGTGTGTGTGTGGTCCATATGTATAAACAATCGTTCATGCATTTCACTGTTGAAATCAAGAAATAACTTGCCCTATCTTTTACTTCACAACAAAACAATTACACATTAAAATTAGCATTTATCTTATGACAATATTATGAGAAGGATAGATTGCTAATCATCATATAGTGGAGATGTTGGCTTCAGCAGCCAGAGAGAGTGGTCATGTGTGTGTGTGAGTTATATGTATTATCTGCTTCAGAAGTAGGCCTTTTCGCTGAAAACATACTTGTTTAGCAGTCTTTTTGTTGTGCATGTCTGTGACTCAACATGTCCACTATATCTGAGTTGCGATCTATCCTTTTCATAATATTGTGTGTTACAGACATGGGTCAGGAACTCAAATGGGAATCCCTGGAGGGAAGGCAACATTCTTTTTGAGAAACACTACTGAGAAAATTTTGAGAACTGGCGTTTGAAGCTGACTGCCGAAAGGTTCTACTGCTGCCAACATACATTGCAGCTAAGGACCACAAAGACAAGATACAAGAAATTAGGGCTCATATAGAGGCATTTCGACAGTTGTTTTTCTCTCACTCTATTTGCGAGTGGAACAGAGAAGGAAATGGCAAGCAGTGGTGCAGGGTACCCTCCCCCATGCAATGTACTGTGGCTTGCAGAGCATTTATGTAGATGTAGATGTATTGTCATTATTTCACTCTGGATTTTCCATTGTTTCAATATTTGTTTTATAAAATTTTTGTAAAGTTAATATCCTGTAATGTGAACTGCATGCAGTTTAGAATTACTAAAATAATTGACACTAATTAACTACAGTGTGTTAACTGATGTATTAATGTGCTGCAATGCCAAATTATTTTATCTGTGTATATATCAGGTTCCGCAGGACCACGTACACTAAAACCACTTGGTCAGCGAGTCAGTCAGTAGATGGTTTATAGAATGATGATTAGAAAATTAATGAACAAAAGAATCAAAGAATTAATAAAACAAAAAATTGTGAGAGACTATATGAATTAATAACACATTACAGAGAAAATTTCTGAACTACTGTGAGGAACTCCTTTACAGAACAGAAGGATTGTGCCACAAGGATACCATTTGATGTGGATTTGAGTACCAAGGTTTATAACTAAATTTTTCAGTTCTACTGGAAGCCTATCAAAAATTAAATGTGCTGATTGGTGCATACATTACCATACAATGATTACAAAAGGGGTATTCAAGTCCATATTGTTTTTACGTCTGGTGTGTACTGAATGAGGTTAGCAATTTCTTCTGACTGAGTTAATATTGTCAACAATAAATCTTATGATGGAATGGTTGGTTGGTTGTTTGGGGGAAGAGACCAAACAGCGAGGTTATCGGTCTCATAGGATTACGGAAGGATGGGGAAGGAAGTCGGCCGTGCCCTTTCAAAGGGACCATCCCGGCATTTGCCTTGAGCGATTTAGGAAAATCACGGAAGACCTAAATCAGGATGCTCGGACGCGGGATTGAACCGTCGTCCTTCCGAATGCGAGTCCGGTGTGCTAACCACTGCGCCACCTCGCTCGGTACGATGGAATATGTACCTTATGTACAGGACTGGCAGAGTTAGATTTCCAAGACACCTGTAAAATGACTTACATGAAGTTTATGAATGGACACCACAGATCATTCTGCCTGCCCTTTTCTAGACTAAGTATATTCTTGGTGAGTGCACCCAAAATATAACAGAATATGAGTTAATAGAATGACAGTAAGACCAAGGAACATGTCTTCATGTTTCAGTGTCAGAGACAGTGGCGATTATTATTGTAGTGAAGATAGCAGCAGTCAGTTTCAGAAAAATATCAAAAATGTGATACTTCCAAGAAAGCTTTCTGTTTATCCTCAGCCTTAAGAATTTAAAATGGTTGACTTCACTGTCTGCTTTACTACCTCAAGACATTAAAATTTATCTTTTATAAGAGGTCCATGTCAGAAACCATATGCATTGCATTTTGTCACAGTTAAGTGATAACCTATTCTTTGGAAGTCATGTGCTGATGTTACTGACCACTCTGTTAGTAACATCATTAAGGATGCAGTCCACATCTTTCACAACAACACATTGGTCATTTTCAAAAAGAAAAATATTTGAGCCATCTATCTGGTTAGTAGCAGAGCATTAAAATGTATCAAGAAAAGCAACTGGACCGGAACAGAACCCTGTGGCATCCCACACTTTAAATGACCCCAGTCAGATTCAGATTTCTTCTCTGTTTGTCAACACTGAAGGGTAGCTTTCTGCTTTGAACTTTCCATATATAAAGTGAACCACTGTTAAGCTTTTTCCCCCTAATCCATAATTTTTCAATTTAAGCAAAAATATTGTAGGGTCCACACAATCAAATTCCTTTGTTTAATAAAAAAAATTGCTACTGTCCTCAACTTATTGCTTAGCTATACTAGTGCCTCACACACAAACGAATATGAGAGATATTCAGTAAGTAGTGCAAGACTTTTTTTCTGAAATCAGTTTGGTTTAATTCAGGATTCCAGTATGCCATATTATTCCTCACTCTTTTGACTACAAAACCCTATTTTGCAGCATAATCTCTGTGCAGTGCTTACCCTACCTTACTGTGAGGGCTTGTATGCCCACGTGGTACCACTCTACTGGTTGATGGCAGAGCCAGGACCTTGCTGCATCAGTGACCTCATCATCATCCATGTACTGCTTTCCATGGAGTCCATTCTTCATTGGGCCAAATGGATAGAAGTCAGAAGGTGTGAGATCCAGGCTGTGGGGTGCATGAGGAAGAACAGCCCAAAGAAGTTTTGTGAGCTACTCTTGGGTGCACTTGCACAGACTTGTGTGAGGTCTTGTATTGTCATGGAGAAAGGGAAGTTCATTGGCATTTTTGTGGTGATGAACATGCTGAAGTCATATCTTCAATTTTCTGAAGGTAGCACAATATACTTCAGAGCTGATGGTTGCACCATGAGAAAGGACATCAAACAGAATACCCCTTCAAAGTCCCAAAAGACTGTCACCATGCCTTTACCAGCTGAGGGTGCAGCTTTGAACTTTTTTCTTCAGAGGATAAGTGGTGTGGTGTCACTCCATGGACTGCTGTTTTGTTTATGGTTCAAAGTGATGAATCCATGTTTCATCATCTGTGACAATGGGTGGTGTGCGTACTGTAAGACCTTCGGTACACACACCATCAGATTATTTGAATTGTCGCTCTAACAAAGTAGGCGAGTGTCAGTAATATGTCTCATGGTGTTATTGTGGCATGTTTATCTTCTGCCGTTAGGTCAGACGACAGAAATGCCACTTGCACGCTTAGAGTAGCAGATTGACAGTGACCAACTTTAAACAGAACTTCATTAATTTTCACACACATTTATTAAAATAATAACAAGCATAAAATAACTTAACTTGGTTCTGGATGCTATTTACAATTGACAATCTGAAGTTCCTTTGGTCTTATTACGTTAATCTTATTCTCACATATCTTTGAAACTTCACAAAGTGTCTATACATTTCTCTCCATGGCTATTTACAGGAATATGATAATCTTATTAGGCGCAGACTGAAACTTGACTATAGACTGGTACAGACAAATGTTGATTGGTACAGACTAATGCAGACTGATGCAGACTAATGCAGACTAAGGCAGACAAATGCGGACTGACTAATCAGAGGTCTGTACACTCGTTATAATACCTCGCGCGTTCAGGTATCACTGCACGAGTGTCATCTGCGAGGAGAAAAGGTTCTACGTTAGCAGCACTCTCATTGGCTGCTTGACATATTAATACACGGATCGGCGGAAGCAGAATTTGGTCTGTCTCTAGGCAGCGCCATCTCGTAGTGCGGAGACAGACGAGTGCTGCGCCTGCGCTGTTGTGCCTAGCAGGGTGCACTCTAGTGGGAAAGTTGTGTACGCGCTGACTACGCGGAACTATGTACACAACACAATGTTTGACAAAAATTGTCATGACCAGCCATGTAATGTGAAAGCAATTCTGCACAAGATAGTCCTCTATTGTTTCTCATAGTCTTCTGTCACATGATCAGAAACACAGTGGGCACACACCTTTGAGTGTCCTAACTGGTAGACAAGTGTGTCATCACCATCAACAGAGACATACAGTTGAGCAGCAAGGTGTTTGACTGTGATGTGTTGATCGTTTCAAATGAGAGTGTCCACACATTCCAACATCACAGAGTCACAGCTGTGTGCGGCCAGCCAGCACCTGGGAGACTGATTAGGTTTGTGCGACCTCATTTAGCTGATGACAAATGCCTCACCCAACAACTGACCATACTTTTGTTCACTACCAAGTCTCCATAGACTTTTGCAAACACTTTCGAATATCTGTGATGCTTTGATTTTCTCCCAAAAGAAACTCAATGACAGCTCTCTGCTTGGAATGCACCTCCTTTACAGTGACCATTTTGAAGACGACGTATCACGCCACCACCTATCAGAACTTAACAAAACTATTGGGGCTCAAGTGTGAATATTCCAGAATATTCCATAACATAGTCTACATTGTTTCAACCATAATTGGCTGAGAAAAAAAAGTGTCACATTATTTACTGAATACCCCTTGTAAATTGCATTTTCAGTGGATACTCCTTTCCTGAAGCCAAACTGCAAATCTGACAGAAAAATTATGGGTACTGAGATATGCTACTACTCTCTTGAAAGTTGCTGTCATGAAAACTTTTGAAAATACTAGTAGCTAAGAAACAGCCTGGTACCTGTCTACATGACCTCTTTTGCTGTCTTTATAAATAGGTTTCAGAAATGGTTCAAATGGCTCTGAGCACTATAGGACTTAACTTCTGAGGTCATCAGTCCCCTAGAACTTAGAACTACTTAAACTTAACTAACCTAAGCACATCACACACATCCATGCCCGAGGCAGGATTCGAACCTGCGACCATAGTGGTCGCACGGTTCCAGACTGTAGTGCCTAGAACTGCTCGGCCACTCCGGCAGGCCAAATAGGTTTCACTAACAAGTATTTCAACCTGCCAAGAAACTACCCATAGTGAAAAGTCACATTACACAGATTACTGAGTACAGATCTTGTGTATGGTGCATTGGTCATCATAATCCTCCTTGTTATTTCATCATGCCCACAGAAATCTTAACTCTTCAGTAATTTAATAACTGATTCAGTTTCAGTTTTGCTTGTTTCCTTCATCTGCTATAGTTACTTGGAACATGAGCTTCTGCATATTTGTGTGTACCAATAAAATTTCTATTCTACATCTACATCAATACTCCACAAGCCACTTGATGATGTGGGATAGAGAGTACTTCTGATACCATTAACTTCCATGTTCCATTTCAAAATTTTTATTCAAGTTGTTGACTACTGACTGGAAGTGATTACAAAATATCTTGCACAATTCTAGTGGATCACTAACAGTTTCATTTTCACACAAGGGAGATGTGATGTGTTGAGCACCCATATACTGCCCTCGTACCTCTTTTACAACTGACCACACAGTTTCAATTTTGTTCTGGGAGCTATCTATTGTCTTCGTGTAATACCTTGTTTTCATATCTATAAATCTTTTGTTTACTACTTTAGGATATGGCTCTGCCTTGATTCTTTTCATTATTACTATCTGTGAATCATAATTTGACAGGTCATTACTAACATTTCTCACACGGTGCCCATCAACTAGAGAACAATCTATGAAAATATTATCTGTAATAGTGCTGCTGTTTCCCTGAAATCTTGATAGGAAGCATACAGTCTGTATATAATTGTGAAATTCAAGTAAATCTATTAATATTATTTTCTCTGGAGAATCAACCAGAAAGTTTATACTGAAATTCTCACTCAAAATTAACTTAATGTCTTTCTTAAGAACCAAGTATAGAACAGTGTCAAGTCTGGAGAGAAAGACCCTGCAGTCTGAACTAGGGAAACAGTAGAGGCCTATAATAACAGTTATTTTCCTTGAAAATTAAAACTATTCTACATAACCTTCAAACATTTGGCATTTACAGTGTTTTGAGGTGTCAGCTCTTTTGAATGAAACAATGTGTTTAGTATTAATGCCCACACCTTCCTTTTGTAACAAAGTCCTTGCGTATATGTCAGATGATGTACAGCCCTTCAAGGGAAGTCTTAGCCTTTCTTCACTATGGAAATGATGCTCTGAGATATAAATAATGTCAGTTTCAAGATCTATTAGTATTTTGCCTACTTTATCTCTAATTTCCCTAATATTTTCATGAAATAAGCTTATTGCGCCTTCTGATATGCATTCCTCATTTACTGGACTAAGTTTCAGCATTAAAGGAACCTTCCTCATACAGAGATAGCTCCTACATGACTTCATCCTAAAAAGGGCTAGCCCCTCTACACATTATCACTGGATTTGGCCTTGAGTGAGTCCAGATCCACTTACTATACTTATAAGCTTAACCAACTATCCCTTTCCAAACCAGTTCAGTGTAGAGCAGCCTGAGCTATGGAAATTCTGACATGTCACCACCAAAACATGTGCCTTATCAGCAATCATCAGCACCCTTGCAAATCCCAATATTAATTTGCCTCACAATACAGTCAAGGTGGGTTTGATTGTAAAAGTTTCTGTGTTGGTCCCTAACTATGCTTCAGATTCTTTGCTCGCTAGCTGACACCCAGCGTCTTCCTGGGTGCTGTGTGTGGTGGTATACCAGCATTTTGCATGGATGTTATCATCTCACTACATGGTGCATAACAGATGGTGATGAGAACTTGCTCTCACTTGTAAGTTTTGTAGTGTTGGAAACAATAAATGTAGTTCTATAAGGAGCAGCCAAAACAGCAGCAGAAGAAATGCTGCTGTTGCTGTCAGGAGAAAATGCAGGAGCTGGTATGTGATATAAAGTGATGGTGGAACTCAACAGAAACAGAAACTTGGGGTAGTGTCACCAGTTTCGTGAATCCAGTGAGCCACCACAATGATCATGATCCAGAAAATCAATGCTGATGTCAGGCTGTACTGTGATTTCAAGCACAAAATCAATGCACAATGTGAAACAGATGTTTATCCCATACCATGTCCCAAGATGTTTCTGGTTAAGTTGACCAGCAGTCAAAATTTTTCCAAAATTGACCTCAGAGATGCATACTGGCAGTTGCCATTTGATGTTGAGTCTCCAAGGCTTTTAGTATTAAATAATTCTTTTGGGATGCACCAGTTTAACCATTTTCTGTTTGGGTAGCTTCAGCTCCAGGAATTTTCCAGAGTATTCTTGAGCATTTTATCAGAGACATTTCATGCTGCATCCACTATTTGTACAGCATTTGGGTTACTGTCCCCACAAGAGAAAAGCATTTGCAAAATTTGGAGGCAATTTTTGAGTGACTGTTAGACAACAGACTGTGTTTCAAGCTTGAGAAATGTAGTTTTTTTTTGTTCCTAGAGTGCAGTACTTAGGGCATATGCTATGTGGAGACAGTATTATAACAAGGACAGAGCATATGGCAACAACAGAAAATTTGCCACTTCCTAAGAATATTAGAGAGTTACAATCATTTTTAGAAAAGGTAAGTTACTAAGTGACATTCATTCCACAGGCTGCTAACCTTTGGCATCCATTAAATCAGCTTCACAAGAAAGGAGTGAAGTTTCTCTGCTCCACCCCATATTTGGCCATGCTCACTCCATGGTAAGCCTATGACTCTGGACATCGACCTATCTTAATACAGCAATGGCACCATGCTCTCTATTAAAAATCTCAATGGCTCAGAGCACCCACTGCATTCATTTCTAAGACCTTGTCAGCAGCACAGAGAAATTATTCTCAGATTGAGAAAGAGGCACTCACGATCATATATGGAGTAAAAAAACAAATCCATGTTTTCTAGTACAGTACTAAGCTGCACACCTTTAGAGACCATAAGCCACTCATATCAGTATTTGCTCACTCATCCAAGCTCCCAGACAGTGTTTGGCCTTGTATCTGAGTAATAATTCCTGTGGCATTCAGTACCAGCCCACCTCACAGCTCATGAATCGGACACCTTGTTACCCTTACTGATGGTTCCTGAAATTGACTTTTACAAACAGGAGACAATCTGTTTTGCACTGGACTGGAACCTTCAGGATACCCTCAATGAATTTCCTTTTCCAGCACAGGAAATCGCGGCAGCTATGAGCAAGGATCCACTTTTGCACATGGTCATTACAGCAGTCTGCAAAGGATGACTGGAGCATATTTCCATGGGATCAGACCCAGTGCTCTGTACGTGTCCCTGGCTTTGCAATAGACCCAATGTTGTAGGCAGCTTGCTACAGAAGATCAGAATGCTGCATCTTTGTGACTCCAAATTCTTCAGATATTCCATGCATCCTATTTGGAGATGCCATCCTATTATGAGATGCCACATAGAAAGTGCTAGCTCGGCAGCATGTCTATCAGCCAGCAATTAATTCTGTCACTGAGCACACAAAGTGTGCCTGTTCAACATGTGTCCACAACAACGCAACTCCACAGAAGAAATTTTCTCCATGGGCTGTGCAAGACCACCCATGGGGCCAGGTGCACATGGTCTTGGCTGGTCCCTTCTTAGATGTCATGCGGCTGTTGGTAATAGACACATCGTCTAATTTTCCAGACGTTGCTAGGTGTCCTCCATGATGTTGCATGCTATAGTTAGGTCCTTAGCTACCATTTTCAATATCAAGGGTGCATCACACATCCAGGCCTCAGACAATGGTTGACAGTTTGTGTCAGAGGATTTTGAAATGTCGTACTGCTGAAATGCGATTCATCACCAGACCATGGAGCCATTCCATTTGGCATCAAATGTAGATGTTGAGTGGTTGGCCAAGACACTCAGACCACAGCTAATGGAAACAGCCTTGATGGTATCTCGAGAGCTTGCCTTGTCCAGGTTTTGGCTTCTTACCAAGCAACTCCAATCAGTCGGTGCAGTCTGGTTGAGGGGCTGTACAGCTATCAGCCATATGGTCCCTTTAACGTATTCCATCCAGAGCCACCTGCCCTTGGCCTGACAGCCATGCCATTTTATCAGTAAGGTTCTGCTGTCTGGGCTTGCACAATTGAGTAAACGTGTGAATGGATGCAAGGTGGACATAAGGGGTGACACTTTTATGTAGTTGCTGTAGGTCAGTGGCACCTGACATGCCAGGCTAATCAGCTAAGCCTGCGTCAATCTGAGCAACAGGTGCCACAACTCAGGCAAACAGGAGCTGTTAGCACAGGCAGAAGGGACCAACAAACCCTCACTCAAAGAACTGAATGACATTTGCAGCCATTCTCAAGACCTATGCACTACTCACTATATGTGCCCTCACACAGAGAAATCTACCTCCCTGGAGGACTGTTTGCCAGGGCAGATCTGATGGAGATGGAGTACCTCCTTCAAACATCACTACAACCAGCAGAAAGTGTCTCCCAGTCCTCCTCAGTTCTCAACCACCAGCATCAGCCTGTAACCACTCCAAGGGGTGCCCATTACATCCCAGTGGAGTGTGCCCAGACAGAATCCTGGTGGAGGTCCCCATTGCCACTTGTCCCATGACCGGTACAGGCCTGGGCATTTCAGCCCTATGTGCCCCTTAAATGGGGGAGGGTTTTGGTATCCCCACCAGACATATGTATGTCCGATGAGGAGCTGTTCACAGTTGAATGTTGGAGCAATCCACAACTCCACCATAAAAAGTGTGAGTGTTGCCTTCACTAGGCAATGCCTCTGAAGTCATAGCCTTCCTGGTTTGAAATTGCAGCCTCTGATGCCAGCTGCAAGATAGCATAAGCTTAAAACTTGTTTATTCAGCCTAAACTTAATTGTGTAAGTGTTGTGAAGTCTTCTCAATGTCATACTCTTGCTGTTTCTGTGTTTGTTCCTTACCATGCTTTTGGACTCTCTGCTTGTCAATTAGGTTGACACCTGGTGTTTTAATGGGAGCCATGTGTCTCAGTATGCTGCATTCATCCTGAGTATTTTTTTGTTGACACCATCCTCTCACTACATGAGACAAAACAAGCTGTCCCAACTATCTATGAAGAAAACACTAACTCGCAAAAAAAAAAAAAAAAAAAAAAAAAAGTACACAATAAAGAAAGATATTTTCCCAGTGTTAGTCTGCTGAACAGTAATATTTAAATAAAAGGTCTGTTGAGATTGACCTGTACTGAAAGATGCTATTGAACACTTGTCTGAATGATTGACTGATCTGGCATTTGAAACATCAACCAAAATGGCCTTGCTGTACTGCTACTGTAGACAGCTGAATGTAAGGGGAAGCTACAATTGTAATCTGTCCAGAGGGCATGCAGCCCAATTGTATGGTTAAATGATGATGGCATCTCTTTGATAAAATATTCTGGAGGTAAAATAGTCCTCATGTGGATCTCCAAGCAGGGACTACTAAGGAGGATGTTGTCATCAGGAGAAACAAAAGTAGCATTCTACAGGTTAGATCCCATAATTGGGCGGGTAGGTTAGAAAACTTAAACAGGAACATGTATAGGCTGAAGATAATATAGGGGGAATTTGTGAAGTTTGATGGCAGGAGGACTGAGACTTCTGGTCAGGTGAATATAGGGTTACAAATACAAAACCAAATGGGAGTAATGCAGGAGTAAGTTTAATAATGAATGAGAAAATAGGATTGAAGGTGAATAGCATAGTGAATACAGTTTGTAGCCAAGACAGATACTAAGTCCACACTCACCACAGTAGTACAAGTTTATATGCTAACTATTTTCGCAGATGATGAAGAGGTTCAAGAAATATATCAGGACTGTTCAAAAAGTGTCCAACTTTTATTGACAAAACCCATCTTTATTCAGATACAACTGTTTGGCACTAGTCACCTCCAAAGTAGTCACCTTCAGCTTCTATATCCCTGTCCCAATGCTGCTGTCACTGCTGGAAGCATTATTGGAAAGCCTCTTTTGGTAAGGTGTGCAGCTTTTCATCGAATTCTGCATAATGTCTTTCCTGTTGTGAAATCTGGTCCCTTTCCGTCTTTTTCAGTTTAGGAAAAAGCCATAAGTCACCAGGTGCTAGGTCAGGGAATAGGGAGGCTGACAAACCACAGCCAAGATGTTTTGGCCAAAACGCTCTGAATTAACAGAGACTGATGAATGGGTGCATTATCATGGTGAAGCTGCCAACCACCTGCTGCCCACAAATCTGGCCATCTGTGTCTCATTGCATCACAAAGATGATGCAGAACTTCTTGGTAGTACTCCTTGTTGACAGTAGTACCTTCTGGGGTGTACTCATGATGGGCCATGCTACTGGAGTAAAAAAATGTGACAGCATGACTTTCATGTTGGTACCAACCTGTCTCACTTTTTTGGTCTTGGGGATGATGGATGCATCCAAGGACTCTAACTTTTTTCTGGATTGTACCTATAAACCCAGGACTCATCACCAGTGAACACTATGTTAAAAAAGTTGGGATAACTGTTCACCATATCCAACATGTCCTGTGCAATCATCAAACGAAGTTGCTTCTGCTCAGTTGTTAGCAACTTCGGCACAAATTTTTGTGAGATCATAATCAGGTTCAAATGTTTAATTGAAATGGAATGATTGAATCCAATACTAATTTTAACCTCATCTGCAAGTTCTCTGATAGTAATTCATCTGTCCTACATCACCATGGCGCTTACGTGGTCAACAACAACCTGATTTGCAGATACTGAGGGCCTACCTGAAAGTGATTCACCCTTCAATGATGAGTGGCCATCTTTGAAGCAGTTGCACCATTCCTTTCTCTCTGTGGTACCCACTGCTTCATCCCCAAACACATTGAATCTTGTGGATTGTTTCAGCTTCAGAATCAGAAAGCATAAAACAAAATTTGATGCAATAAAATTGTTCCACTTTTTCCTTCCTTTTTCTTGCAACACAAAATCTGATGTCTATTGCTTACACATATTGGAGAAAAGAGAAGCAGCTGTATGAAAATCAACAGCACAGATAGAAAACCAGTACTAAACAAAGAGGGGAATGCTTAACATTGGAAAGAGTACATAGAACAGTGGTCGTCAATCTGCAGCCTGAGAGCCAGATGTGGCCCGAATGAAATATTCATGCAGCCTGTGGTTCTAATCTGTATTTTAATAATAACATGCATCTAGCAACTAACAGGTGAATCAAAATTTCCAACTAATGTTGAGAGCTTCTTAAGGGTGTACTTTTCCTGCTCAGTAAAAAACAAAAATCCGTAGACAGTAAGACACTGAAGAGCCAAAGAAACTGGTACAGCTGCCTAATATCATGTAGGGCCCCCACGAACACGCAGAAATGCCGCAACATGACATGGCATGGACTCAACTAACGTCCGAAGTAGTGCTGGAGGGAACTGACACCATGGATCCTGGAGGGCTGTCCATAAATCTGTAAGAGTACAAGGGGGTGAAGATCTCTTCTGAACAGCACATTGCAAGGCATCCCAGATATGCTCAATAATGTTCATATCTGGGGAGTTTGGTGACCAGTGTAAGTGTTTAAACTCAGAAGAGTGTTCCTGGCGCCACTCTCTAGCAATTCTGGATCTGTGGGGTGTCACACTGTCCTGCTGGAATTGCCCAAGTTTGTCGGAATGCACAATGAACACAAATGGATGCAGGTGGTCAGACACAATGCTTATGTACATGTCACCTGTCAGAGTCATATCTAGACATATCAGGGGTTCCATAGCACTCAAACTGCACATGCCCCACACCGTTTCAGAACCTCCACCAGCTTGAAAAGTCCCCTCCTGACATGCAGGATCTATGAATTCATGAGGTTGTGTCCATATCCATACACGTTCATTCTCTTGATACAATTTGAAATGAGACTCGTCTGACCAGGCAACATGTTTACAGTCATCAACAGTCCAATGTTGGTGTTGATGGGTACACGTCTGGGCCTTCAGCTCCAAAAGTCCATATCAATTATGTTTCATTGAATGGTTTGCATGCTGACACTTGTTTATGGCCCAGCATTGAAATCTGCAGCAACTTGTGAAAGGGTTGCACTTCTCTTATGTTGGACAATTCTCTTCAGTCATTGTTGGTCCTGTTCTTGCAGGATCTTTTTCTGGCCACAGTGATGTTTTGCGATTGATGTTTTACCAGTTCCTGATATTCACAGTACACTCATGAAGTGGTCGTACAGGAAAATCCCCACTTCATAGCTACCACAGAGATGCTGTGTCACATTGTTCATGTGCCAACTATAAAACCACACTCAAACTCTCTTAAATTTTAATAACCTGCCATTGTAACAGCAGTAACTAAGCTAAAAACTGCCCCAGATGCTTGTTGTCTTACATAGGCATTGCCAACTGCAGTGCCATATTCTGTCTGTTTACATATTTCTGTATTTGAATACACATGTCTATACCAGTTTCTTTGGCACTTTATTGTATTTTAAGATATACTGAATTTTAATTGACTTCGGTAAATTTTACCATGAGCTAAGTGAAGTTGGTCACTTATTGGTCACTTACCTCAGGGGCAGAGGCGTAAGTAATGCAGCCACTGCGGGATTAGAGGCTGTGAGAGGAGGAATGTTTTATTGTTTGTCTTCCAGTACTGACAATTCATGTATATGCATGGTTCATACCGATCAGCTGTTAGGTATAAATTTTGACACAGAATGAACATGGATCCATGAATGCACCTTATGGAGACCATCATCTTGAAATGTGATACTCATTTGTAACAAAGAATATGAAAATAAACTAAGGCTATTGTTTCAACACAACTAAATGAGTAGGAAAAAAGATATGAAAACATTTAGTAAACATTTGTGATCATTTCTGAAACTGCATAATCCACTTATATGTAAATACAGTTATTGTTATTAATCATTTAATCATCAACTGCTACATATGACAAATGAGCACTTTGTCAGGCAATCACAGTGTCACAACTTTGGGTCCATTGAGGGTGACAGCAGTCTGAAACAGGGAACAGTTGACACAAAGTGTTCCGAATGGTGATGACTTTTAATAATCAATACTTGAGGGCTTCTGGCCAACTTATCATACTCTCATTTTGGGGCACATAAAAAATTAATTTATGTAGGTTACCCATTAATAATGAGATTGGTTCATACGTGGCCTGACGTGCCACCCCACATTGACAGTATTGGCCATTCAGCAAAAAAAATTCACAACCACTGATATAGAGGGTCTACACATGGGGATAGATGAATCAAAATGTGGCCACACTTCCACTGAATATGATTCGTAAAAAACATATCTGAAAACTAAACAGGCAGAATACGCCACTGCTGTTGGCAATGCCAATAAAGACAGCAAGTGTCTGGTGCAGTTGTTAGATTGGTTACTGCTGCTGCAATGGCAGGTTATCAAGATTTAAGTGAGTTTGAATGTGGTGTTATAGTCAGTGTATGAGTGATGGGACACAGCATCTCTGAGGTAGCTATTAAGTAGGGATTTTCCTGTATGACCGCTGCATGAGTGTACCGTGAATATCAGGAATCTGGTGAAACATCAAATCTCCAACATCACTGAGGCCAGAAACAGATCCTGCAAGAATGGGACCAATGATGACATAAGAGAATTGTTCAATGAGACAGATCTGCAACCCTTCCACAGATTGGTGCAGATTTCAATGCTGGGCTATCAACAAGTGCCAGTGCGTGAACCATTCAATGAAACATCATCAATATGGGCTTTTGGAGCTGAAGGCCCACTCTTGTACCCTTGATGACTGCATGACACAAAGCTTTATGCCTTGCCTGGGCCCATCAACACCAACATTGGACTGTTGGTAACTGGGAACATGTTGTCTAGTGGACAACTCTCTTCTCAAATTTTATCGAGTGGATGGATGTGTACAGGTATGGACACAACCTCATGTATCATTGGACCCTGCATGTCAGCAGGGGACTGTTCAAGCTCGTGGGACTATGTAAAGGTGTGAGGCATGTGCAGATGGAGTGCTATGGGACCCTTGATATGTCTAGATATGACCCTGACAGATGATTTGTACACAAGCATCCTGTCTGATCACCTGCATCCATTCATGTCCATTGATCATTCTGACAGACTTGGGCAATTCCAGCAGGACAGTGTGACACACCACACATCCCGAAATGCTAGAGAGTGGCTCCAGGAACACTCTTCTGAATTTCAACATTTCCACTGTCCACCAAACTCCCCAGACATGAACATTATTGAACATATCTGGGATGCCTTGCAGTGTGCTGTTCAGAAGTGATCTCCATCCCCTCGTACTATATGGATAGCCCTCCAGAATTCATGGTGTCAATTTCCTCTAGCAGAACTTCAGACGTTAGTCGAGTCCATGGCATGTCAGGTTGCTGCATTTCTTCAGGCTCGCGGGTGCCCTACATGATATTAAGGCAGGTGTACAAGTTTCTTTGGCTCTTCAGCATAGTATTGGACAGTCAGTGATTAAAGGAGTATGAAGTAGCTAACACCATGAGCATACACTGAAAGAAGCAGTATGACAACTTTATAAGAAGAATTAACTAAGAGAAAGCACTGTGCAAACATGATGCCATGTTTGTTGAATACTGACTGAAGGAAAACAAAAAGAAATTTTTTTTTCAGTATTTGAATCATTATTAAAAGCAAATCAGCTGTTTTTGTACACTGCTGATCAGGTAGGGCTTCATAATTTTATGCAAGAAATGAAACAGCTATAAAAGCAGTAGTTAAAAGTTGGAAAGTATTTTGAGTCAAGTGGAGGAAGAAAACATGCAAGAAGAGACAAATGAAGAAGGAAGTAATGGTCCATCAAGAATATGCCACTGTGGAAAAAGCTGTTTTGGTGATGGTAGGAATGGGAGATTTGAAGTGGGAGTGAAAATTGTAGGAACATTTCCCCCCTCCCCTCCCCCCCCCCCCCCTCCCTCCAAATCACCAGATGTGACACACCCTGCTCCCGCATCTAAACAAATTTGTGGCTTGTAAACAATTTGAGAGCAATGAATAGGTATGGGAGATTTTACATCTACACATACATAGACACTCCACAAGCCAACATACAGTGTGTGGTGGAGGGTACCCTGTACCACTACTTGTCATTTCCTTTCCTGTTCCACTCACAAATACAGCAAGGGAAAAATCTCTATCTACAGGGTGTTACAAAAAGGTGCGGCCAAACTTTCAGGAAACATTCCTCACACACAAAGAAAGAAAATATGTTATGTGGACATGTGTCCGGAAACACTTACTTTCCGTGTTAGGGCTCATTTTATTACTTCTCTTCAAAACATATTAATCATGGAATGGAAACACACAGCAACAGAACGTACCAGCATGACTTCAAACACTTTGTTACAGGAAATGTTCAAAATGTCCTCCATTAGCGAGGGTACGTGCATCCACCCTCCAGCACATGGAATCCCTGATGCGCTGATGCAGCCCTGGAGAATGGCGTATTGTATCACAGCCGTCCAAAATACGAGAACGAAGAGTCTCTACATTTGGTACCGGGGATGCGTAGACAAGAGCTTTCAAATGCCCCCATAAATGAAAGTCAAGAGGGTTGAGGTCAGGAGAGCATGGAGGCCATGAAACTGGTCCGCCTCTACCAATCCATCGGTCATGGAATCTGTTGTTGAGAAGCGTACGAACACTTCGACTGAAATGTGCAGGAGCTCCATCGTGCATGAACCACATGTTATGTCGTACTTGTAAAGGCACATGTTCTAGCAGCACAGTTTGAGTATCCTGTATGAAATCATGATAATGTGCTCCATTGAGCGTAGGTGGAAGAACATCTGGCCCAATCAAGACATCACCAACAATGCCTGTCCAAACGTTCACAGAAAATCTGTGTTGATGACGTGATTGCTCAATTGAGTGCGGATTCTCGTCAGCCCACACATGTTGATTGTGAAAATTTACAATTTGGTCACGTTGGAATGAAGCCTCATCCGTAAAGAGAACATTTGCACTGAAATTAGGATTGACACATTGTTGGATGAACCATTCGCAGAAGTGTACCCATGGAGGCCAATCAGCTGCTGATAGTGCCTGCACACACTGTACACGGTACGGAAACAACTGGTTCTCCCATAGCACTCTCCATACAGTGACGTGGTCAACATTACCTTGTACAGCAGCAACTTCTCTGACGCTGACATTAGGGTTATCATCAACTGTATGAAGAATTGCCTCGTCCATTGCAGGTGTCCTCGTCGTTCTAGGTCTTCTCCAGTCGCGAGTCATAGGCTGGAATGTTCCATGCTCCCTAAGATGCCGATCAATTGCTTCGAACGTCTTCCTGTTGGGACACCTTCGTTTTGGAAATCTGTCTCGATACAAACGTACCGCGCCACTGCTATTGCCGTGTACTAATCCATACATCAAATGGGTATCTGCCAACTCCGCATTTGTAAACATTGCTCTGACTGCAAAACCACATTCGTGATGAACACTAACCTGTTGATGATACATACTGATGTGCTTGATGCTAGTACTGTAGAGCAATGAGTCGCATGTCAACACAAGCACCGAAGTCAACATTACCTTCCATCAATTGGGCCAACTGGTGGTGAATCGAGGAAGTACAGTACATACTGACAAAACTAAAACTAGCTCCAACATGGAAATTAAGCGTTTCCAGACGCATGTCCAAATAACATCTTTTCTTTATTTGTGTGTGAGGAATGTTTCCTGAAAGTTTGGCCGTACCTTTTTGTAACACCCTGTATATGCCTCCATATGAGCTCTAATTTCTCATATCTTATTTTTGTGGTCCTTGTGTAGAAATGTATATTGGTGGCAGTAGAATCATTAGGCAGTCAGCTTCAAATGGTGGTTCTCTAAATTTTCTCGATATTGTTTCTTGAAAAGAATGTTGCCTTCCCTCCATGGATTCCCATTTCAGTTTCTGAAGCATCTCCATAAGACTTAAGTGTTGCTCAGACCTACTGGTGACAAATCTAGAAGCCCACCTCTGAATTTATTCAGTCCTTCCTTCAATCCCAGATGGTATGGACCACTAACACTCAAGCAGTGCTTAAGAATAGATCACGCCAGCATCCCATATCCAGTCTCCTTTTCAGGTGAACTACTCTTTCCTAAAATTCTCCAAATAAACCAAAGTTGACTATTCACCTTCCCTACCAAGTTCTCAGATGCTCATTCCATTTCATATTGCTTCGCAACTTTGTGGCCAGATATTTAATTGACTTGACTGTGTCAAGTGGGACTCTAGTAATACTGCATCTAAAGATTATGAGTTTGTTTTTCCTACTCATCCACATTAACTCACATTTTTACACATTTAGAGCCAGCTGCCATTGACCACACCAACTAGACATTTTGTCTAAATCATCTTGTATCTTTCTACATTCACTCAACTTTGACACCTTACTGTACACCACGGCATCACAGCAAACAACCACAGATTGCTGCCCACCTTGTCAGCTAAATGATTTATGTATGTAGGAGAAACAGTGATCATATTGCTCTTCACTGGGGCCCTCCTGACAATACCCTTGTCTCTAATGAACAGTCACCGTTGAGGACAACATATCGGGTTCTATTACTTAAGAAGTCTTTGAGCTACTCACATATCTATGAACTCATTCCACATGCTCGTACCTTAATTAACAGCCTGCAGTGGGGTGCCATGTCAAATGCCTTCCAGAAATCTAGAAATACAGCACTGCCCTTCATCCATAGTTCACAGTATATCATGTGAGAAAAGGGCAACCAGAGCTTTGCATAAGTGATGTTTTCTAAAACCTGCTGATTCATGGACATAAGCTTCTGTCTCAAGAAAGTTTATTATATTCAAACTGAGAATATGTTCAAGGATTCTGCAGAAAACTGAAGTTAGGGATATTGGTCTGTAATTTTGCTAGTGCTTTCTTTTACCTTTCTTACATACTGGAGTCACCTGCACTTTTTTCCAGTCACTTGGGCAGGCTAGGTAAGGGACCAATGCCGTATAGTACTCTTTGTAAAACTAAACTGGGATTCCATCTGGACCTGTGATTTATTTGCTTTCAAATATTTCTGTTGTTTCTCTATTCCAGGGATTCTTATTACTATGTTGTCCATATGGGAGTCTGTCCAATGGTCAAAGGGTGGTATGGTTGACTGATTCTCCTGTGCGAATGATTTCTTGAACATAACATTTAAATTTTCGGTTTTCGTTTTGCTTCCTTCAGCTGCCACACCAAACTGCTCAACAAGGGTCTGAATGGAAGCCTTCCATGGACATTTTGTAGATCTTCCAGAATCAGACTTTAGGGATGAAATCTACTCAGTCGTAAAAGGTTACATGCATGATTGACCTAAAAACAGCCTTTGATTGCCAGAGAGAAAAAAAGTTACCTTGTGCTCTGATTGTTAATCCATATTTCCAGCATATCAGTTTCAGAATGCCACTTCAGGAGCTGATTTACAAAAATTAGAAGCCATTTTTTGAGGTTTCTCCAGTGTAACAGCTACTTAAATTGTTCTTGGGTGTAATTTTTGAGGTTATATTAACTGCAGCTATACAACAATATCTGCCATTATGATTGAATTGTTTACTCAACCATATGATAGGATAAGTGAAGTATCTATAATGATGGTGTTCTGTTAGAATGCAGTTACGATGTGTAAATGATATACATACATTAGATTTTTAGTAAGATAAAAAAAGTTGTCCCAAACTGTGCTGCATGAAGTGTGGAATAGCGGTTAGCATTGCTGGCTTGACTTGCATTCGGGAGGGCGACAGTTCAATCCCACGTCTGGCCATCCTGATTTAGGTTTCCTGTGATTTCCCTAAATTGCTCCAGGCAAATGCCGGGATGGTTCCTTTGAAAGGGCATGGCCGACTTCCTTCCCCGTCCTTCCATAATCCGATGAGACCGATGACTTCACTGTTTGGTCTCTTCCCCCAAGCAATCCAATCCAATCCATTGCTTGATTAGTGTGCTGTGGCTTGTCAGTTCAAATCCAAACATTATCAAATATTTTTTATATTGTATTTATCATTTCTAGAAGGTTCCTTAAACTTCTTATGTGTGTAACATTTGCATTTTCTGCAATATGCAGTGTTTGTGTAAATAATAAAACTGTCCATTGAGAGGCAGTTCTGTTCTGGCTGTACATCAGTGTTTGTAAGAAATGTGTGTTTCAGTGCTGGGTATTGTACTTCATTGATGACCATGCTTTCATAATTGGACTCGACTGTAGTTACAATATGACATTGGTTGGTGGGGACACCAGGTACTTTAAAATGTTTACATCACTGTGGCTCCAATTAGGCAATGTAAAAGCCATTGACCACACAGACAGGAACTGGAATACAAGCAATGTGTCACTCCATGGTCTATGTATTCTGGAAACCAATGGATTTCAAAACAGCAGTAAGTCAGCTGGACATCAGGCTTACGGTGCCTACTGTCAGTGCTAGTCAGGACCTAACAAAGTGGCTGAAAAGATCTGACCAAGTCACAAAATACAACAGACCAGATGATGCGACATTTGTAGACATTTATGTGAATGGCACAGCTCAGCAGTGATTCAAGAAAAATTAAGGGAGGTTCAACAGCTAGGATACAATTGGCGGCAATCAGCAGAAAGTGCACTTAGTGGAAGAACAATTGAAGAAAGGGGCCCAACATCAAGGGAAATGGCACAGTCTTACATACTGAATGTTTTGGCCCTATGCCACATTACAGATCTGAAAATGACAGGAAGTGAAGAAACACCCAGTTTCTCTGTATGAAGCCCTACTACAGTCCTGAGGCACAGAGCTGTAATGAGGTATTCTTTTTCTAGGAAACTGAAGGCCTGGTTGATGACTGAAGCTTTGATGGGAGGGGCTACCATTCATGCTCATCATAATGAAGAGGATGTGACAGCACAAGGATTCTCCATAGCTGCCACACATAGGACTATTGATAAGATCTAGAACTAGGATGCTGTAGTGGGTTGCAATAAGAATTCATGAGATAGTGGTTTGCTGTTTTTCTGGGAGACGGAACAATACTGCGAGCTGTACTGTATGCAGTGTGGGGTAGTGGTTAGCACTGCTGGCTGGCACACTGCAGGTCACCAGTTTAAATCCAAGCACCAACAAATGTTTGTTATTTAGTATTTATCATTTATAGAAAGTTATCAACATTTATTACATTTTTAATGTTTGCATTTTCTGAAATATTCAATGTTTGTATAAATAAGAGGAAGTTCTGTTCTGTTTGTGTGTTGGTGTCTATAATGAATGTGCTTGCAGTGCTAAGTGTTGTACTACATTGATGACCCTGGTTTCAGATTTGGACTTGGTTGTGCTTAGAATGTGACAGTAATCTCTATTTTTGAATGTGATGTATTTTGACTCTTCTTGAAGTCAGCTGAATTAATGTAAAAAATTTGTGTAGTTCATGAGCATATGACAGTCACATCACTGAAGTATTCTAATGTTGTACATGTGGATATTGAAATATTTAATTACTTAAATGTAGTTTTTTGTTACTCTACAATATAACAGAATTTTATCATGTTGAGAAATTAGAAGGAATGATCTGTTTTATTTTATAAAGACTTTCTAAAGCCAAGATCACATAAATATTTCTTTATTTACAACAGGAAAGTTTATCAAAACCAGTTGTTGCAAATAAAGAAATATTTATGTACTCCTGGATTAGGACGTTTTATCCAGAATATAAAAATAACTGCACCGGGCTTCTCGACTCTAGCTTACCTGTTTCAACTCTAACAGTTATAACATCTGAAACTGGATATTCTTGATATAAGCCTTCAGTGGAAAGTTGGTAATTGATGTCAGTGGACTGAAGATCTATCTCAATGCTTCCAAAAGGCTCAACCCCAAGTTCAGACAATACAATATTATCATCAAGTATGTCTCCCTGTACTGATAGCTGAATTACTTGAGTTGGAACTCTGAACAAACTAGAAAGATTTCTTTTAATTTCTTCAACACATAAAGAAATATCATATGCTTGTGTAAGAACTTCTCCGGCAGCCATCACAAATTTAACAGTGACAGTATTAGAATGTGATGATATTTCTTGTCCTGGTATCCAAAATGAACAGGATTTTTGAACACGATATTCCATATCATCTTCCTTGGAATATGCATCATCTTCAAAGTAAACACTATGTGCCAAATTTGCATTTCTGCTCATACTTCCAGAGCTTGCCCTACTACTTGCCATAGTGAGTGCTGTATTTTGTGGCATTGATGTGTATGTTTCCAAAAAGTCATCATTTATGGTTTCATTTTCTTTCTTGTCACTGTTAAGGCTATCATTATCTAAAAACATATTTGTTTCATTTGGCCCTCTGTCAGTAATGCATAAACCATTAGACTGCCTTTCTGCATTGCCATTCCATCTTTGTCCCTCTTCATCACTGCTAATAGCTTCTACATTTCTCACAGGTGTCTCATTTAGTGTTGATCTGTTAATATGGCCATTCTGTATATCATTTTCATCAATGGAACATTGACTGTCAGAATGATCTGACATTTCTGCTGGACAGGAAAATGCAATTTATGTATGTTCTGAATCCTATGATGTGTTACATCCGTTATCATCAAGATGACTGTAGCTGAAAAACAATAATTATTAAAAGTTCAGAATGTACTGCAGTAGTAACTGACAAAAAATTAATTTTGTTATGTGAATAGGACATGCACAACATTCATTTATTAACTAGACAAGTGACTGCTCCATTCATGGAATTACATGAGCACATTTCAAAAATTTAAACTACAGTTTTTATTCCTTAAAACATTCATCATTTTGGATGCTGTGTGAAATGGCAGGATTGCACAATTTTTTTTGAGAATGAAACAGAATAAATACCTCAGAGGACATCATGTAACTCTCCAGTAAGTGGGTTGCCAGTAAGAACTGCAGGTTTCCACAGGACCTTCCCCAATAAAACCTGGAACAGGATCAATTTATTCGTTCATTCATTTATACATGAATGATGTTCCACAAATCCCAGAAAGGTCAAATTGTGCACTAATTAGCAGAAATAGCCAGTGCAAGCTACTTATGTAAAGCAACATAACAACCAGTTACCACAAGTGCAAATCTACTCACATTGGTAGTTATGGGAATTCATATATTAGCAGAAACACAGCATCCTTAAAAAAACTAAGCTGATTTTTAACCTAATACTTAAAGCTACGCATATAAATTGCTCCCTATTAAAATTGGAACACCAATTTTACTTCTCATGTGTATGCAGTATAGGTGGAACAATGAAATTCTGTAGTTGATTTGAGACAAAATTGGTGATAACCTTGTTGAGCATTAAGCTGAACTCAGCCTGGATGATAGAGATGAGTGCATCTTTCCTTGCTGTTTCAATTTATGTAAGGGTGACAGATCTGGAGAAAATATTGGCCAGGAAAACAACTGAACATTATCTATATTGAGACAGTTCAGGACAACATGGGCAACAGGTGGTCTTCTGGAGAGATAATATCATGGGACACCTTTCAAGACAGGGCATAACCACCAGATTTAACATGTCAGAAGTGTTATAGCTGCAGCCAGAGTAACTGTCTATGTGAACCAGAGCTTATTGCGTTGTCTATTCATACCGTCACACCAGATACTTCACACATATAGTGATGATGAATGCAATCTGGTAATGTTTGTTTTCCTCACAGCTTCCACTCACAGATGATGCTGTAGGCAGAACCAAGACTTGTCTGAACAGTCAATGTGATGCCACTTCTGTACCCAGTGCCATTAATTCCATATTCACACGACAGTTGTCAGACATTGACCATTGTCAGCAGCAATATTGCAGAATGATAAATCCCAGCCTCAATAGAACATGATTCTGGCACTGTTCTGACACATGCTGATAGATGCTTCTCATTCTTACACAAGGCATAACACAATCTAGTCACAAACAGTAATAATTCAAATGAAATTTCTGAAATAAGAAACCTACTGCATAATCTTTCCTTTTATGTAGAATGTAGATGTATGTAGAATGTAGATGTATGTAGAAATATAGATGGTGTTACTCCTATTACCTTCGTACAGTTGCATTGAAATGCTAATCATTTGCTTAGCCAAGCATGTAGTACACATGATGCTAGTGTGACTTTTGCTGCAGGCCACCTTTATGGTGTAGTAGTTTTAATGGTCAGCAATGTACATAGCTTTATACAAAACACTATGAGTTGTTTACATACTAGAACAGTTAAAAACTTCTTTAATGTGAGCATTGGTATTAAGTAGAATTTATGTCCCTGATTCCAAATATTCTAATAAATTACAGGAGTGGTCTTGAGGTATTCTTTAAGTTTACTTTCAATCATCTGAGAATTAGCCAGCAACATGTTAAATTATTTTCCTCAGAGTATAAAACTCGTTTCTCAGTCCTAATGTGTGGAAAGTTCTGTTTCAAAATTACGAGTTATTTAGAGATAAAGGAGATGACTCATTGAAAGGCAGAAGTTTTGCATCATTGATAGACACACAAACAAAAGATACGGAACTTAGCTAGCTTTCAGAATGCACTTCCTTTTTCTAGCCTCTGGCTAGAAAAAAGGAAGTGCATTCCACAAGCTAGCCAAGCTCTGCACCTTTTGTTTGTCTGCCTAACAATGACACAGTGCTCCTACCTTTTGGCGAGTCTTCTCCTTTATCCCTAAATAATTCATAACTTTCTCAATCCTAGATAGGGACATATGGTATATACAGAAATTATTTTCACTACTAGTATTGTGAATGTGTATTCAACAGTTAATTCTGCCCTGTAGATCATGTTCATGATTCAAGGCTTACAAAATGCTCAAGCAAGAAAACAAACTTGTTAGTAACATTCTCAACAAAAATCATTACATATGTTGCAGTCTGGAATGATGGTAATTGCTTCATATTATATTCCTTTTTTAAGCCTTTTATAATAGCATTCAAATATCAGCTTTAAAGACTCTGTACTTGTTCTATGCATGAATGGAAAATATGGGGCAATGTGAAAAAAACCTATTTGAAGAAATGCATAGCATCACAGGAGGTGAAAGTATGCAAACCTAAGATACTATTTTCATTTAGATGTCTGTGCGTACATCTTAAGTATAAACGAATGTGAACTAAGTTATTTGATTAGATACTATTGCACTGATTTCATTTTAGCTCATTACCCATGTAAATACAAATTAATTCTACATAGCACAGCTTATTTTGGTGTTTATCAATTAATGTCCATTTCTGCTACCTGCATATAATTTCTTTTTGGATGATATTGTATAATGTTAATTTTTATAAGATTAAGATGTTAACTGTAATGTGTGAGCCTGTTCTAGGCCTCTTCAGATGCTAACTTAGCTGATATAAATCAGTTTAGATGCTTGAGGAACATGCTTCTGCCATTAGTAAAGACTATAGTTTTTGAAGAGCCTTTCAGTGCCTTAGGCCCTTGTTCTTTACAATCGATGCTGGAAACAGACAAAGTATCAAACACTGCAGAACACTTTATACTATGTCTCTTTGACTTGTGTCAATTTTTTAGAAGTGGTGCAGTTTATTGGTACATGTCCTGAGAAGTGGAACATGGCATGTTAATGGGGAAATGGATGCATTGTTTGCTGCAAATACCTATGACCTCTGCTAATTTTGATTATAATGTACAAAATATCAAAAGAAAACAAAATTTATGTTATGTCACTCATTACAAAATTGTCTGTAAACTGTGAAAACAGCAAGAATTTATTCAACTTTTAAGGACAAGCAATTTCCAGTGAATAAAAGTGGAATTTACAAGATCAGATGCAAAAAACTTAGCTCATACTGTATATGGGAAACAAGAAAGTCATTCCTGCACTACATAGAAATGATGTCATAGATGCTGCAAATTGCAGAAAAGTGATTTCGTCTTTGTGTTGTATTAAGATTATTTGGAAACTAGGCATAAATATATATAACACATGCTAAATCCTATATGCACATTGGAGAGTACAGACACTTGCTTGCAAACACTTGGACACTAGGAAAAAAGGAAAGAAAACAAAGAAAAAGCTTTTGGATGACCTAACTGGTTTTTCCTGTTCATCATTTTTATATACCATTAGTTCAGAAAAATCTGGTTGGTTTTACAACCTTCTATGTTGTACTCAGTTCATAATACAAATTCATGAGTATATAAGCCTACTTTGTAGTAACACTCACAAACGCCATACAGTGCAAGGATAATTAGAAAAACTTGAGGAGATTCCCATATTGTTAGTACTACTTATTGTGATCCCTATATATTTACCTCATACTTATGCTAGATGTTACACCAACAAGTTTTCATGTACTGTAAAATCACAATCTATTTAGTATTTTCAGTAGTTTTTCAGTGCCTGTAGACTTTGCTTTGCAACACACCACACTGCATTAATAACATCACTGCAACAGCAGAAGACTAGAAAATGGACTTGAAACTAGACTTGGTGTAAGACACACCAAGATGAAATCATTTGGCTTTAGCTGTCTGTGGTCAATATTTCCAAGGCCTGCAGTTCCATGTGTTGTATGCTGATGAAACTAATTTTCATACTTGTCCTGGTAGTAATATTCTTCAGTTTCATGTTCAGGAGAACTATCAACAACGTCTATGTCAGTGCCAGAGTCATGCACAGAATAATCATCAGTATCACTGCTGGTGTCACTGTCAGTGCAAATCACCTTTGGTCTATTCTGTTCCCTCATTTTATTAGTGCTCTTGACCTGATGTTGTCCAGTTTGCAATTGTTGCTCCTCAGATGGGTTATCCAGTCTCCTCTTCTTCTGTTTACCAGTACCGGAACAAGAAGGCTGCAAGTTTTTCATGTCAGTGTGCTGTAGTTCCTCAACATCACTCACTGATGTGGCTGCTGAGATTATCTCCAATCAGTACTTTAGGCGACTCTTCATCAAACTTCTTGAAGAATGGCAAGGCGACACTTCGAAACCAGTCCTCAAAAACAATTCCAGTGAACCATCCATTTTTAGATCTGTTGTATTTACAGCCAGTAGGGGCCCGTTCATTGCATGAGTCATACATGTGTTCAGCTTTGTAACAAACATAGACTGGCAGAAGAACTCCAGAGGCTGAACCACTAAATGTTTTAGATACACAAGACTTTGAGTGATCAGTTATTCAGTCTGGATGCTTACATCCCCTGCGAGTAATAACTTCTTTCCTTTGTGGGTCATCAGTCATGTTGCTCTCATCATAATTTACAATTACAAAATGGTTCAAATGGCTCTGAGCCATTTCTGTGGTCATCAGTCCCCTAGAACTTAGAACTACTTTAACCTAACTAACCTAAGGACATCACACACATCCATGCCCGAGGCAGGATTCGAACCTGCGATCGTAACAGTCCCGAGGTTCTGGACTGAGCGCCTAGAACCGCGAGACCACCGCGGCCGGCTTACAATTACATCTTGAGCCACCTCATCCAGTGATTTTCTCAGTTCCTCAAAATGCTCTTCAATCAATTCTGCAGTGAGAGCTGCTCTTGATCGAGTTAGATTCTGGCACAAACGCTCTGACAGAACTGATCGATGTCTATCAAGGAACCCTCTGACCCAAACAATGCCAGGCATATTTTTTGTAAAACAATTCTCTACAATGCCTCTTTGATCTAAAAAACCTTTCACAAAGAGACGAACGTCTAACTGAGTCAACTGAAACCCCCATTCAGTTGCCAGAATAACTCCCTCTGCAAGACTTTTTCATCCTCAGGTGTCAATACTGAAGGTTGGCGAATATTTTTCGTATATTTTCCACGTCATTTTCTGCTAATAGTTCCTGCAGAGATTCCATACTTCTGTGCTGCCTTATTCAATGAAATAACTCCACTCTGTATTTACTTCAAAGCCTTCTGTAAGGTTTCTTCTGAATAATTTCTGTATTTTCTAGCACCAGGGATAGTTTTATACGGTCATAGCACCTTGGACTAAAATAAAACAAAAGAAAAATATAAAATAACCATATTCTGTCTGTCAACCTATGTAATTACTATGTGAAATGGTATTTACATTTCAACCTGGGGTAACTTGAAATGTATAGAGATACTTGAAACATCCATTTCAAGTTACCCCTCTCCCGTCATTAAAATTTAAAATGAAATATACATCAAAAAGCTGGAAAGCTATTGAAAGATTGATGCTGTAGCCATTTTGACAATAAGTGAGGTTAGGCGCCTTCAGAGTTCAATAATCTTACTCCTCTGTATTTCATTTACTGCAGAAGTTTACAGAGGTCTATTTTTAGGTTAAGAAATGTTTCTCTAATTAAAATTCCTTAAAAAGTACTTACTGTACTAGTTTATGACGAAATTTATGCCAGAAATCACATACAAAGCTTCCTTCAATTGTCTGAACACACAACAAATGAAATACACTACAAATAAGTGTTGCCCACAATGTAGAAGCAAGACATGATACAAACATTTCAAGTAGTAACCCCCCTATTTCAAGTTACTCCATTTGATGGTAATCTAACACTACATTCACTATAACAGCATTACCATCTGAGGTTGCATGAAGTTGGAAGTGAAACTGGTTTATCTCCAACTCTGTTTGCATCTTTCAGTGAAGAAATTATACATACTGCTGATGGATGCCCTCCATTTGTCAGAGGTAAGGTGCTTCTGCTGTTATTATTTCCAACTGATCCAAAATAACGTGGAGTTATGAAACAGTGAGTGAAACTTTTATTTGGAACAGGTCTAATGCTAGACACACTCTTAAAAGTACACTAGTAGCTTTAGTATTAGTGCTTGCTCTAGCAGATTGTATCACTAAGATGTATGCCTATGGAGTGGAATTCTGTTCAGAGTGTGATATTGTACCACTCTGAAAACTTGTTTCTCTTGTCCAACTTATATTTAACATAGCCTAAAGTCTAGGATAGGTTGGAGGATGACAATTTGGTTGTGAGTTGGCAAAGTCATTGAATGTGAACACAAAATAAAGAATGTTGAATAAACTGATCTGAAACATAGTGTCATGTTCACATTCACACCATATGTAATCCACTTTTCATTATAAATAACTATAACTGAGTAAAGTTCAGGAAAGCTGTATTACATAATAGGCTAATTTCTGAGGAGTATTTTTTTGTGCATATCATGTACATATAACATACTAGTACATCAATAATAAAAATACGAAGGGGTGGGGAGGCATTATGTGACACTCATCTAAGCTTCCTTAGGGTGGAAAAATATTGTGAAAATGTAGGATGAAGGAATTTTGTACATTTAATTTCCACTCTTGCACCACTACCTTCTTTTGTTTGGCAAAAATAGAGCAAAGCCTACTGTTGTCTTACTAATTTCCCAAGAATTTGGTGCTGGTTTTTTGAGGTATTTTCATTGCATGCTGTGTTATCAAATGTATGTCTTAGAGACTTTTAGTGAACTAAGATTGTAGGGACCCCCTTAAAAGTGGATAGTGTGAGCTTTAGTGTACTGTATTCCACTGAAAATGGCAAATGAAATGAATTTATAGGGGAAGAAACTATCATCAGTGGTACAAAGTAAGTGTGAAATCATGGAACAACAATGCTTGTAAACGCTCTTGCACTGGTAGAGGAGTAAAAGAGTAGTACACATTACCAAGAGACGGCTTCATACAACGTAAGTCTGAAATCATGGAGCAACAATGCTGCTTGTAAATGCCCTATGCTAGTAGGGGAGTAAAGGAGTGGAACATATTACCAAGAGATATCTTCAGTCCATTACCACAGTTTTTACAGAAAGTTATTGTATACTAGGGATATAATGTAACTGTTTGATGTAGGCCTAAAAATGTGATGTTCACCGCCTTGGCAACATCCGTAATTGTGAGTAAGTAAAAAAGTTTTCTGTTAACAGCTAGAACCTGAAATCGTACAGATGCTATTGGTAATACCATTTTTTAAGGGACTGCTGTTCGCTGGATTCAGTGCCGTGCATAGATAAAAGCTTTGGAATGTTTTATTCACAGCGAGGGTACACTGAGTTTTATGCAATGTAAAGCAACAGAAAAGGTTAGCAAGCAAGGCAAATAATTTAGTTTACAGCACTGAAAAAGTGCTAATACTAGCTCGCTTTCCCCAGCACACACGAACTTATGAAATTTCATAGCAGACCGACGGGCTTCAGCGGTATTATTGCCAAGAAAGAAATGTAGAGTTGTGTGTTAATGGGAGCCAGAAAATTAAAAGTGGTGGCTCATTGTTCATTTTAGTGCGCGATCGCTGTTTTTACGTGCCACCACCTACAGCGTTATATACATAATCTCAAGCAAGTCATAATACGCTTTAATGACTGCATAAAGTAGAAAGTCTTATCACCTGTAAACTGTGCATGAAGTCTGTACTGTGGAGAATGGTCCTGTTTACGCCCTACTACCGACAAATATTTTGAAAGTCTATGTCCGTAGGCCTACTATATTTCTTGTTACCGGTACTAGTACCGGTATTCAGTATACATCCGCCTATGATGATTTATAGGCACTTAAGCATCTTTTCTACCTCGTGAAAACGAGATATATTTCTTTGTGTCATTTAATATGACTTTATACTGTAACTGAACACCGGTGAACCCCTGCAGCAATGGGATCATTAAAAATGGGAATCCGCTGGTTACTTAGGCTGTACAATAAGACCAACATGTCGGTCACAGTGTCTTATCTTGCAATCCGAGCCAAAATTTTATTGATATCTTCTCTTTTCTAATACTTGCACCTCAATTACAATCCGGAGAACAGTAACAATTTGCAGTTTTGTGTTTCAGCAACAAGAAAGTTTTACATCGTCCTCGACGCTTTACAGTACCGTACTTGCAACCATGTTTTACATTGTACCACAGTTAGTGAACACATTCAACGTCTCTGGCGCGTATTGCAGATATCCTTTCAATAGAAATATTTTAGTTCTTCATCTCCTACACAGAACACTGAGTGAATGTTGTAATACAGAAATCGCTTAGAATCGACGATCACGAGAATGCTGTTGGCTTACATACCTGCCAGTAACAAAATTATCATCTGAATGAGGACATCATTAATCAGCGACTATGTTAGTATGTACATTGTCATGCAATTATCTGAAAGGAAGTAACAATACTTTGTATCATACTGATTAATAAAGCAGTTATTTTTCATTGGGACTTGCCCGCTACTTTCGGTCAACGAGGCAAAATTGTTGCTAAACCGTTAAAATAATTATAAAAAAAGAATACCAGTACTCAAACAATTAACAAAGCGTTAATAGTTTCCAAGTGGCGTGCGATGTCAGAAGTTATCTGATCATGGTATCGTTACAACTCTGAAGTAAAATTCCGGAAGCTAATGGAGACACATGCAAAAGTAGCTTACGTTTTGTTCAGATATAGTTTTGCAGTTTTTTCGCTGTTTTCAACAGCACACTGAATGATTAAGCGGAGTTATCTTCACGATCAAAACAATCTTGAGAGAATATACGAAATCAAAGTGCACAAAAGTACCAAAGAAACGGAACTGGCACAGAATGTGAGCCGACGAAATCCGGACACAGTAATAACGGGTTGCTATCAACAGCAGCGGATCTCATAATGTGAAGACACAACTTATTGATACGTTACCCCAGCAACGAGCCCTGCAGCTCCTGAAGGTTCCAAGAATATGTCTCGCGAATAAAAGTCTTCTAAACACAAGAAAAGCCCCCAATCTCACGTTCAATGCTATTTCGCTATGAGAAAGTCCTTAACTTCTATCCCAGTATTAATGAAAGCTAAAATCAGTTTCCACGCTCGAAGTCTAATTAACTTCGTAAAATCAATGACACAAGACAGCACAACGTTACTATCAAACGGTGTATGGTTCTTGGCAATTATTTGTTTACTAATATTATCGAATGGCCATTTGACTGAGCACATAATTTCTTTCAAAACTGCAGCTACCTGCTGTTTTCAATTGCCGTTTTTTTCAGCATTTCCCCTTTAGTACGCTTGTTTCACTGATGGTACCGTGGTAGAATATGTAACTTCGCAAAATGTGCTTGTATCTGAGTCCGAAGTATGGGCAATGTGAAAAATGTTGAGTGATTTCAGAAACATGACAATAATACAATAATCAGCACGTCAAAGAAGCCGTACAAATAAAAATACTTTGAAGTATTTTAAAAGAGACACCCAATCTTCCGATGTTCTCTTTTGCATATACATAAAAGAGATACTAATGAACACCTTTTGATGGCAGTTACAAGTAAAATAATGACCTCGTTTCGTCGCAATCGTTTCTGAGCAGAAGCGACAGCTTTAAGGTGACAAATCAGAAATACCGATATTAGTTTAATTTTAAGGTAAAGATGGATAGCATTGTGTCTACTCAAGACGTATCAGAACAACAAACAGCAGAAATCGTGCAACCTGTTGTCGTAACTGATGACACCAATTCTCTACTGACAGACTCAAACACTATGACTGTAGCCACACGTTTCAATTGATTCTGCTGAAATGCTTAGGCCAAGCGCCTCACCGTCAACTTTCAATGTGTCTCCAAAAGACATTCAGAAGATTCCCAAAACTGAGAGGAAATGTGGCCCTAACCAAAATGACAAAAGACGGGGCACATCAGCAGTACTGCCCTCTCCATATAAGCAACAACTGACTGATGGAGTAACAGCTAGAGAAAGAAACTTCAGAAAGTTTCAAAAACTAGGACACACAAACAAGTCATTGGACAAAAGTGCGAAAAAGGCGAAGACACACAAATCAAAACATTCTGCTCAAGTTGACAGCAGTTCAGAGGAGGAGGAGAACAATAAAGATACATCGTGTATCTACTGCAATGATTTGTTCTCAAATTCAAGGTCTCTGGAAGGGCGGATCAAGTGCTCGAAGTGTGAAGGCTGGGCTCATGAAGCTTGCAGTGGTGTTGAACCAGATGACTGTGAAAAATTTGAGTGTGATTTTTGTAAATAACTATTAATTATTCATTTGTGTATTGTTTCAGCATCATATTTCCATGCTGTGTAATATGTCTATCTTATAATGAGTTGATTTTCTGTTATTCCTGATGAAATAAATTACTTTGAGAGACAAATCACAAAAATTTGCCAGGTATCCTGTTTTATCCTACTAGTCTGACAAAACAGGACACTTAACCACTTTACGGAAAATTGCTGCCAGGTTCAATAAAACATCACTTTTTGCAAATTATTTTTAGGAGAACTATTGTTAAGTCTCAATTTAAGCTGCACATAAAATATGGAATTTTATGTAACAATAACTTAGACAAAATATGAAAATTTATGTTAAGTATCCCGTTTTGCCCAACTCTCCCCTATATGAGAGATGTCCTTTGAAAGACAGATATTTGTTGGTTCGGAGTGTTGGTTTGCTGATTTAGCTAACTGCACTTGGTTACTGTGAATATAAAATTTCAAACGAGTGGCATCGCGCGCACATAGACGTGCTGAAATGTAACACATTCATCCTCGCGTGCACGATGGTAAAAATTAATAACGTAGTGCTAGGTATAAAATATATTATTAGGGTTGCCAAAATTTCTGTCTGACAAACCGGAACATTTCTCTTAAACTGGTTAAAAATGGACGTAATTTAAGAAACAGAAACCGGATACCTCTCTTAAGCTTAAAAAAAAGTGCAAGATGCGAGGAGACTGCCCCTTTTAGTGGGGAGACTAAGAACTGCAGCAGCGAGGGGCTCACCGTAGGAGAGATATGGCTCACACAAGCAGGTCCTCCACCCAGACAACTCAAACAACTGCCCTCCGGTGTGTGAGTCACACTATGTTCGAGGGGGAAGAAATTGCCATTGTTGCCGTATTAAAAAACAAAAAAACAAAAAAAAATGGAAAAGGAGGAGAAGAAAGTTACGGAGTCACCACATGACTATCACAATACTGTACAGGATGTAACTGGATAAAAGATTTAATGCAAAGGCACATTTATTGTTTCGCCGGTTAACTGCACTCGGAAGTACTCCAATTCACGATAATTCTTTTACAAAAAACAAAAGGCACCTAACTAATCAGGCAGACAAAATTTTACAGATTCCATTGTGACTGTATTGCGCTTCCCACTAGCGCATTCATATTAGTGGATCTGCTCACGTGGTAGGTGCTACATGATCAACATTGCAAGTTCTAGTTAGTCGATTAAAAGTTCCTTCGTCTTGTGTCATGCGAGTACTAGAAGAGGAACGCTTTACAACTGGCAAGTCAGCTGCAAAGCCGAAGGACTACCTGAAGTGCGCTCGTCTGAATGCTCCCATTTAACTCAAGTGTATTAAGGTTCGCTTCAGCTAACTGCAGTCGGCCCGCATACTCTCGCATGAAAGAACCAACACTGCATTCAACTGATTTAGTAAAATGAATAAATTACATGTAATACCACGTGTAATTAATTTAATAAACCAAAGAAAGATGCAGTCGGCCCGCATACTCTCGCATGAAAGACCCAACACTGCATTCAACTGATTTAGTAAAATGAATAAATCACACGTAATACTACGTGTAATTAATTTAATAAATCAAAGAAAGAACATTGTAATAACAATACTTGTGACAACATGATAAACCAACAACCTTCTTTGCATTATGAGACACAAAATTAAGTATTGAAGCATGTTGAAAAACAGAATTTTGGTTCTTAACGACTAACAAAATTCCATTTTAAATTTTCTGTTGTCTTCTAAATTTGGTATTTGTCGGATTTCTTAGCTTTAGAGAGAAGATCATCCCACTCAATGACGTAATGATGAAAATTCGAGCAGCTCATTGCATAATTATAAACACATTTTACTATTGCCTTAACTGTTGATACTTGTAATCCGTTACGTTCTTCAGTTCACTGGTGTTCATGAGAGAGAATGTTCTCTCCGCGTTAGCATTGTGCCCTGAACACTAAAGATGAATTCGCACAGATTTAGTAATTGCGAATACTGCACTGCGTCCACACTGTTCAAAGAAACTGGTTCCTTCCTCCTGACACGATTTGCTATACCAATTATCACTATCTTTCTGAGTTGCGATATACTGAACTGGTTGAGGAAGCAAAATTGGTCAAACACTGCGCTGTCGTCTATTGATAATCCTTTGTCTTGCAGAAATATTACTTTCGTTGCCACTTCATTCCGAACAGGGTCTGACACCAACATCCATTGGAAATCGGAAAATTCTTTCAAGTTCGTCGACAATTTTTAAAAATAGTCTCTAATTGCTTCGTAAAAGCGTTCAATACTAGAATAAAATTTCAGAATTTCCCTAGCTGATGCGACCTCTACTTTCTGCAAGATAGATCTTACTGGGAGTGGTACAAATTTTAGTAGTAAGGAAATGGAGTCACCACTCCCATCTTGATATCAAATTGCTATACAAATTAATTAAATTGATCAATTAATCACACCCACCTCCAACCACCCCACACCTGATCACCCACACCCTCGCTCCCGACCACCCCCACTCCACCCCAGAAGATGTCACGTGTTTTTCTCAGTCTACACGTAGGCACCAGCCCCCCTCCCCCCTCTCCGCCCCCTTTCCACCCATGTACCCTACTGGGTAGAATTTCGAATTTTGTCGGGAATTTCTTTGTCCCAGGGTTGTGCTGACATCCCACTGCACTCCACCTCCCAACAACACCCGTAAATTGGCGGGAAATCAAAATTGGCAGTGCCCATTCTGGTACCCCAACTCTGGTACCCCTGGATGGAAAGTGCAAGTGCACCACCCCTAACGAAATTATACCACCACAGACACTTGGAACTGACAGGAAATTAAAAATGGCGCTGCGTTTTCTGGGACTCGAACCCTGGTTCTATGGAGGGATAGCCCATTTGCCCCCTCAACACATAGAAACTGGCCAGATGAGGGAGAGGAAGGTCAGGTTAGTGTTCTTTATTTATTTTGGCCAGAAAAATGAAGTAAAGATAGGTCCTAATTACGTAATTAATCATAAAGATCAGGCCTAATTGTACGACTATATGCATAGTGCCAGGATGGCCTAAAATCGCAGTACAACTCAAAAACTGCTGATACCATACAACTGGTGTTCTCCTACTGGGAAAAAAATTTCGCAACACCACTCGAACTTAGTGACAGACACACTCAAACTCTACCCTTCCCCTACAAGCTGGCGTGAAAAAAGCAGGAGTGTAAGGTACCATCTTTATTCTTTTTGGCTGGAAACATGTTCAACTGACGAGATGCTGGTGTTGGACAGAGAGGAGTTTAAACAGAGTATTACCTGTAAGCATACAGTATCTGTCGTTTTATGAAATCAGAGTTCTCTACAGACGCCAGCTCAGAAACCACCTGCAGCCCAGGTAACCGAAACCAATACACACTATGACAGCTGATGGAAAAAAATGCATCGTAGTTCTAGTTACACTTCGAAATTATTGTGAAAAAACCAGCACTCATAATGAACGGGTCATATATCAACACATGTGCTGGGGAAAATCGTCGTCCTAAAAGACTGGAGAGGAGGTGGTAGTTGAACGTGTGTTCTCCTTGATGTAAAATGCCGAAAATCGAGAACCCTCATCCCTCACCTCTTTCCCTCCCTCCCTTCCCGCCATCCTCCCTTTATCCATCTACAGGGAAACACAGGCTTTTTCAAATTGCCAACTGCTCCACCGAACACCTCGCGGGACGAGCTGCCCTCAATCCATACTAGGCTTTCTACCCTTTGCTGTTTTTCTGCGGCTCCACTGCCACACCTCTGCAGCCGCTAGCCTCACCAGGCCCTCGGCCATCCTTTGTGGTACACTGTATGCCTTGAGGTGATGGCTTTAGTCAACACCAAAGGCAAATGTAGCAGCAAACCCCACCACTCCAGAGAATACACCAGATGGCTTTTTCAACATCGGCTGCTTGCGAAACAGGAAGCCTTCCACGTAAAGCAACTGAAGCCTCACACTGCAGTGTCTTCAGTACAATGCGTTCCCACAAGCACGCTGCCATGTGGTCAGCATTATCGACGCCCACAAAAGCTACACATACAATAGAGTTTGGCGCCAGCATCACTCAGAACAAACTGTGATAAAGAAGGGCTACACTGACAAAAAAAAGGAAAACAACCGCTACAATAATAAAGGTCCTCTTTCCACAAAAATAGACACAGCCAATTTTCTTTAAGTTTGATGAGCGAAATGTGTGTAGTTTTTATGTTTGACTGCAGGATGCAATTCGCATCTCATTATTTTGTGACGTCCAAAAAAGTTCACCACCACCGATCACAAACGATCAGCAGAGACTTGTGCAATCTGCATAAAATCAGAAAAAAACTTCGACTATTTTGCTGTGAAAATTATGAATCGCTGCAGAATGTCTTCATTATCTAGAAACTTTCATTAAAGTAAAGAAAAAGGAAAAACATTTGCATTAAGCAATTTCTTTCAGCTTGATGAACAAATTACATGACCTGACAGCTTCTCTCAAGTACAGTGTCTGTAAAGAAACTATCACGCTTGTATATATTAACATCATTGCAGAAATGTGAAATAATAGTAGAGAAAAGAATATTTCACACCACTGGCTCACAAATCGAGAAAAAAACCTGGTGAGTGTAATCTGACCACTGAAAAAAAAAAAAAAAAACTCATCCTTCAAACTGACTCTCATGATCAATTTAATTACTTAGCCTATCAAATTGGTATTAATGATGTGCAGCCTGGAGGGTGTGTAACCTCCTCCTCACTTATCGATCTTAATGACAGTGAAAAATTAAACTGCGTGCACCTAATGGAAATTTGGGAAAAGCAATCGTCACCGAAGTTAATTTGTCGGTAAAGAGGGAGGAAAGGGTTACACATAAATGAAAGGAAAAATGCAAATGAAATTGGTGGAAATTAATTTTGAGAAAAGGGCAATATTAATAAAGAAAGTAAATGTGCGGTCATTACGTTAACAATTAATTGGCATTAATTAGATATTTGAGATTTGGGGAAAATTACGGTCGCCAGTCCTATGGACAACAACTATAATAACTGAAAGAAAGATTAATGCACATATAATTAGCACTAAAAGCGTGGCAACTGAAGGTTGACACGTGTTGTGTGAAAACTGAATGTTTGTTGGAAGTAATAAAATTCGCTACACTGACTTAATTTAGCAAAAGAATTAATAAAACCGGAAAATTGAAAGTTAATTTAGTGACTGAAATTAATAGTGAACTTTGTTTCTGAAGCACTACGAAATTCAATAAAATAAGGTTAGTCTTGGGCTACCTCAAAATCATTTCAAAAGCTACTTGAATCTACGCAATTTAGAAATAAGAGATTTAACTTTGAACTTGAATTAAATGATTCTGAACAATTAACAATAGTAAAATTTAGTATGTACGAAGCTGAGCTGCAGTCACAGGTAAGCTAAAATATGGTAACAAAACTCGCACTCTTAGTTTCTGATGGTGTAATCTAAATATTGTAGCGAGCTATGAATACTTTAACTGAACTTTGAAATTAAAGCAGTGAAATGGAATGATATTACTTTAATGCTGGCGTATGAATTTCAACGACACTTGGGTTCATTCCAGAAAAGGTAGGAGGGACCCTGCTTGGTAATGCAATTGGGACAATGAGCAACAAAGGTTCATGCTAAGTTGCTGTATTTTTGCGATGCAACAGTTTGAAAAGCTGCGGTCTGCCGTACAGTTCTAAAACTTTACGTGCTTTTAGCCTTCCTTGTTGGTTGATTGAAGGTTTGCAGTCGTCGATCGGGGAGATGGCGACAGTCACTCTTAGAAGCTGGATGTTGGCGCGCCTTCTTCTCGACACGGTCACCAGGCGAAACGGGCTCTTGATGTGCGCCAGCTAATGCTTCCCGTCCGCGACACCGTGTCAGAAAGTATCATAGCAAGTCAAGCGCAATTACATGCTGCCAAACCCCAAAAGCGCGGCAACTCGCAGGACCGTTACACAACACACCTGCTCCACTGCCCTACTCCAGCCAGATCCCCTCTGCCCGCGCTCCATGCGGAAGAGTTCACACTACCAAAGATCCTAAGCACTTTGGTTCTCCACACGACCTATCGATGTAATCGTTCGATAGCATAGTTTTCCCTAGGCCAGACCCAGTGTAAACATACAAATAATATTTACAAAACAAACCAATTATACATCGACATAAATGCATAAATACACTCCTGGAAATGGAAAAAAGAACACATTGACACCGGTGTGTCAGACCCACCATACTTGCTCAGGACACTGCGAGAGGGCTGTACAAGCAATGATCACACGCACGGCACAGCGGACACACCAGGAACCGCGGTGTTGGCCGTCGAATGGCGCTACCTGCGCAGCATTTGTGCACCGCCGCCGTCAGTGTCAGCTAGTTTGCCGTGGCATACGGAGCTCCATCGCAGTCGTTAACACTGGTAGCATGCCGCGACAGCGTGGACGTGAACCGTATGTGCAGTTGACGGACTTTGAGCGAGGGCGTATAGTGGGCATGCGGGAGGCCGGGTGGACGTACCGCCGAATTGCTCAACACGTGGGGCGTGAGGTCTCCACAGTACATCGATGTTGTCGCCAGTGGTCGGCGGAAGGTGCACGTGCCCGTCGACCTGGGACCGGACCGCAGCGACGCACGGATGCACGCCAAGACCGTAGGATCCTACGCAGTGCCGTAGGGGACCGCACCGCCACTTCCCAGCAAATTAGGGACACTGTTGCTCCTGGGGTATCGGCGAGGACCATTCGCAACCGTCTCCATGAAGCTGGGCTACGGTCCCGCACACCGTTAGGCCGTCTTCCGCTCACGCCCCAACATCGTGCAGCCCGCCTCCAGTGGTGTCGCGACAGCCGTGAATGGAGGGACGAATGGAGACGTGTCGTCTTCAGCGATGAGAGTCGCTTCTGCCTTGGTGCCAATGATGGTCGTATGCGTGTTTGGCGCCGTGCAGGTGAGCGCCACAATCAGGACTGCATACGACCGAGGCACACAGGGCCAACACCCGGCATCATGGTGTGGGGAGCGATCTCCTACACTGGCCGTACACCACTGGTGATCGTCGAGGGGACACTGAATAGTGCACGGTACATCCAAACCGTCATCGAACCCATCGTTCTACCATTCCTAGACCGGCAAGGGAACTTGCTGTTCCAACAGGACAATGCACGTCCGCATGTATCCCGTGCCACCCAACGTGCTCTAGAAGGTGTAAGTCAACTACCCTGGCCAGCAAGATCTCCGGATCTGTCCCCCATTGAGCATGTTTGGGACTGGATGAAGCGTCGTCTCACGCGGTCTGCACGTCCAGCACGAACGCTGGTCCAACTGAGGCGCCAGGTGGAAATGGCATGGCAAGCCGTTCCACAGGACTACATCCAGCATCTCTATGATCGTCTCCATGGGAGAATAGCAGCCTGCATTGCTGCGAAAGGCGGATATACACTGTACTAGTGCCGACATTGTGCATGCTCTGTTGCCTGTGTCTATGTGCCTGTGGTTCTGTCAGTGTGATCATGTGATGTATCTGACCCCAGGAATGTGTCAATAAAGTTTCCCCTTCCTGGGACAATGAATTCACGGTGTTCTTATTTCAATTTCCAGGAGTGTATATATATATATATATACAAATAATAAAACAATTACAATATATAAAGACACAGAAATGTCATATCTTCAGGTAACAAAATAAGGAAAAAAATTATAGTAAAATAGATGGAAATACGAGGATATGCAGTTCCGGCGTTACACGTGCCCCCCATTGTCTGAGGATGTTCGTGTAACCTAAACATATTCAGAAAATGTCCCAAAAAGGAAAAAAAAACAGCGGAAATGCATATGCTCAATACATGAAGAAAATTTAGCATTAGGCTAATAACCATAAACCAATTTTTGGACCATAATAATTGAGTGGAGACACTCCTAACCTTATTCCAGTCTGTCATCTTACGCAAAAGAAAACAGGTTGACAACATATAAAAATTCATAGAGAACATAGAAAATTGTTCAGCTATTCTAAATCAGCAAAATTCTTAACAGTATCGAGAAATGGAATACTATTTACAAAATTAACCAGAGTATATGGTCATAAAAACAGGTATATCAAAATACGCAAATTAATAATTAATTACATAGAATACACATTTTTATATAACCTTTTCATAATTAATATTCTCGTCATGAGAGTCCACTTATCGCTAAACAAGAAAATAATATACAGCAGATCGAAAAAAAAAAAATATTGACAGCAGAATTCTTTCACATCAGCTGTCCGGGAAGAAAAACAACTCCGCCTTCCGTACCCGCAAGTACAAAGAATGCCGAGAGCGGCACAAGAGACGACAGCGGCTTCGCCTCGCCAGTATTGTTGCGCCCGCCTGTGCGGCACGCCTGTGTAACGTCATTTCCAGAACGTCCGTTTCCCTGAATTGTTTCGGAAAAACTCACTCCCGAGTAAGCTCAAGGAGTCCATTAACACTATCACAGTGGATAACTCAACACTGTCCATCATCACACGCATGTACTAGCGTGAAACTTAAAACAGCGTCTAAGTACATCGGCAATCACTAGTAAATCACATATTTATGAAATCTTACAGCTTGTTACAAAATCATATTTACATTCCTTAATCTACTGTGACTCAGCTGAAAACTTAAACTAGCAGCTTGGATTTTTCAATTGATTAATAATCAGTTACTTTTAAATCATTTAGTCAAAATTAATTGCTTTTTAATTACAGCTTCTTTAATGTCCTCTTGGTCAGGCAAAAGCATGGAAATCTAGCAAATCGTTAAATCTTACACTCTATATTTACATACTGTACAAATTACCCATTCTGTGGTATTAATCAATCCTAGGTTGGTACAATTTCAAGTCTACAATGTTCCGTATACCTAATAGTTTTCCAGAGCTTGGATACTCTAAACAATAAGCATTTGTGTGAGGTATACCAATGACTTTATATGGTCCATTATAAACAAACTTAAATTTAGAGATTTCCTTGTCTATCTCGCTCGATTTCTCATGAGCTTTTACAAGTACTAAGTATCCGATTGCAAACTTAGCACAACGCGCTTTAGCGTCACGACGACGTATGCGAGCATCGGCTTTTAGCTTCATTATTTCTCGCAAGCGATCTTTTTTCACACCAATACTAATGTCAATCCGTGGAGGCAATTTGATTATACCTTCCACAAGTCCCGGTTTGTCTGAAAACACACTCTTATTCCTCATCATTACTTCATACAGGCCTCGTCTTTGTTCGTGTGTTACGTTTGACACACCGTCTACAATACTTTCCAATTCACTTTTTACACTATTGTCAATGCCGAGATTCCTCACGTTACAGTAGTTCAAATTCATATCTACGTCAATGGCATCCGGCCAGTTAACAATGTGTATAGGCTGGTATTGGTTATGCACACCATCTCCTGCCTCGTCAAAACTAACTACTATTGTTTTATCTTGTGACGTACATGTCAAAGTTATGCTTTCGCATTTAATCACTGCACGGTACTTTAATAGCCAATCTAACCCGATAATTACTTCCGTAGTTAAGTCTGGCACGACGACAAACTCTTGTTCAAATCGTGCCCCACATATCTCCAAGTTGACAAAAATCTGTTTTGTGACCGGTTTACTGGCCTTCCCAGTAGCACCGATAATTTTCACTCCTGTTACTGGCATAACTACGATACCAGGTCTGTCTTTCAGTAACTGAAATATTTTCCCAGATACAGCACTCAATTCTGCACCGGTGTCAATCAACATGTTTAGTTGTAGGCCGTGCATATTAACAGACACTACTATCTGTCTACACTTGTCCTCGACTGTTTCTTTATTTTCCCACAGTAAACCCTCGTCTATATCCAGGTCATTCCAGAAAAACCATCCGGCTTTGATCCTAAATCCGGCTTATCTGGAGGCATTTTCAGCCTCTGTTCACATACAGTTTTAATTTCAACACGTTTGTCTGAGGCTTAGTCTGTAGATTCGCCTCCAATACCGAAACCTTTTCCTGTAACTCGTCAACTAGTGAGTGTTGCTTTGCTATCAATTCATTAATTTCACCTTCGTTGATTCCTCTTTGGTCATATTGAGCTCATCTGCCAATCTACCTGGAGGAATGTGCCCAGTAGTATCTGCAATTACTTCCTCTGGATCTGCGCAACCCATACTGCTATCGTCCGACCGTATAACGTCAGCTCTAACCTCATACACGCTGTAATCTACGTGCTTTTCTACCAATCGTGTCCGGCCATCACTAAAATTTTCGTAATATTTCTCCTTAATACTCTCGCAATGTTTAAACTGGAGTTTTGCGTCGGATGGGTCGGCTACTTCTACCACTATAACTTTCGGTAAGGTCTACCGGTTAGGGCCAGAACTTTCCGTTACTACTTCAACATCCAACTCCTGCGGGACGAAACACGACGAATCTTGCTCGTACTCCCGATTAACATTAACTATTTCTGGTACAGTCTGCCGGTTAGGGCCAGAACTTTCTATCACTTCACAAACACTATCTTCCTGCGGGACGAGACGCGGCAAATTCTGCCCGCGCTCCCCATAAACACTTCTCCCGTACAGGCCCCTAAAATCTCTTAGTTCGTCGTATAAGCGACCGAACTGCCTTAACCAGACCTCATCCCTCTCTGCATCCCCTCGCTCGATGACGGACGTGTTATCCGACATCTGATCTTCTCTCAACAATTGCGAATCATTCTTAAACTCAATCTCCAGTTCCGCTGTGGGTGTTACAGCTGCCACTTTATAATCGATTTCCGGAACACTACTTAAATTGTTCTCACTGACAGTGAATGTATTTTCTACTGCCGTGTCTACAGCTGATCTACTACTTGTGGGCGCACTCCTTTCTGATAACACTGGCACACTCTCCCGCCGTTGATTATTCCATACGGAATTTTCATAACGACGACACCTGGGTTTTCTCCTGTTATTGGGCCGCCAAAATTTCTCCACGCCCGGTCGGCCCCTCACCGGCGCGGCTAATGGTTTCCCTGTCTCGTCCTAGCAGATCTGCTCCCAGGATGCTGCTGAGGCGACTTATGATACTGATACTGATTTGATATGATACTGATTTCCGTCATTCCTGTTATTATTTGCATCGTACCGATTGTTATTACGGTCCGAACCATTATTGTTATTGCTGCCATGATTGCGGTATGCATTATTCCCATGGTTATCGTTGTTGTGGTACCCGTTGTTGTTACCACGACCTCTACCACTGTCGCGATTATTGCGCCAATTGTCCTCGTCCTCAACTCTTTCCAGGAAATCATTGATTGTCTTGTAATTGCTTCCTACGTAGCGTTTTGTATCATCTAGAAGCTTCTTGTAGAGTTCCCAGACTATTTCGGATTCCGTGCGGCGATCACGCTAATATTCCAACTTGAGGATCCAGCCCTCACAAAACTCCTTCATCGAGCCACGCGAATTCGCATCGAAAGGCCTCGATACGACAAATTCGCGCCAGATTCTTTGTCGTTTTTGCGCTGACCAGTATTCAGCCAGAAACAAATTTTTAAACTCGTCAAAAGTCAGGTTCGTAATGTTGACGTTTAAGCCCCAACGCTTGGCATCACCAGCCAACACGTCAATAACCGCATTAATTTTTCTCTCATTAGTCCATGATCTGGGTAAAACTCTTTCACAATTTTTAATGTGTATACCGACTTTTTCAACGGGTCGAACCGTTCCTCTTTCGTCAACAATTCCGAACTATGTGCACAGATTGGAATATAGCTCTGTTTTTCGTCAAGTTTCTTTTCTAATTCCGACACTCTCGTAATTACTTAGCAAGTGGTTGTCGCAAGCGTTTCCACTTCCCTCTTTTTCTCTTCGCAGGTATTAGCCTGCTTCCTCACTTTAGTATCTACTTCGGACACTAATGCCTTTAAAGTTTCCACCTTCTGTTGATCCTCTTTTTTCACTAATTGAATTTGTTCCGTCACCTTATTCTCGATGATCGGAGCAACTGCTTCTCCTACACTTTTCTCGATTCTGCTAATTTCGGAATCAAAACGAGTATTTCTGCTCGCAATTTCCACCTGAACGCCTATCATTTCCTGTTTAAGATTACCGATTTCGGTATTAATTACAACAATATCTTCTTTGATATTATCAACTTTTGTGCTAACAACTCCAACATTGTTGTTAACAACATGAATAGCTTTGTTCTGATTGTCTAGCTTCCTGTCAATTTTTTCAGACTGAGCTTCTTGCTTGGCAGACTGAGCTTCTTGCTTGGCAGACTGAGCTTTAATTTCTGCCGATTGAGTTTCTAACTTGCTAGACTGAGCCTTGATTTCGTTAATCAAAACATTCAATAAATCTGTTAAATTCCCAGAAACCAGCGGTTTTACCTCCGTAGCGGGTGCCTCTTTAATTGTCCCCCCCGTATTCGTCATCAAGGGGTTCAGATTTGATTTTCACTTCCGATTCCGAACATTTTCTAAAGTTTGGAATTCCATTTCTGCTCTCTGTTGCGTTTCGGCGGTCGCGTCTTTCATGCTAGCCGCCTGCCCATGAACAATGGGTTCTGCGGTGCGCGTTTCCCACTGTTCGACCGATTGTTCCGTATCCAAGTCAACCAAATTTTGGTAATTGTTGCCTTCACTCATTTTAATAATTTTCAATATAAATGGCAAATCTCAAATCTAATTAGGATTCCTCTCACTACTTATTCTCGCTGACGTAACGACTTGTTTGTAACCAGTACTTTGTTACGAGATTTGCACAATGCAAAATTCGAGTCCAGAACAACCTCAAATCCGAAGATTGTCCTGTCACGGTCGCACGTGTAACCTCCCCCTCATTTATCGACCTTAATGACAGTGAAAAATTAAACCGTGTGCATCTAATGGAAATTTGGGAAAAGCAATCGCCACCGAAGTTAATTTGTCGGTAAAGAGGGAGGAAAGGGTTACATCTAAATGAAAGGAAAAATTCAAATGAAAATGGTGGAAATTAATTTTGAGAAAAGGGCAAAATTAATAAAGAAAGTAAATGTGCGGTCGTTACGTTAACAATTAATTGGCGTTAATTAGATATTTGAGATTTGGGGAAAATTACGGTCGCCAGTCTTATGGACAACTACTATAATAACTGAAAGAAAGATTAATGCACATATAATTAGCACTAAAAGCGTGGCAACTGAAGGTTGACACATATTGTGTAAAAACTGAATGTTTGTCGGAAGTAATATATTTCGCTACACTCTGACTTAATTTAGCAAAAGAATGAATAAAACCGGAAAATTGAAAGTTAATTTAGTGACTGAAATTAATAGTGAACTTTGTTTCTGAAGCACTACGAAATTCAATGAAATAAGGTTAGTCTTGGGCTACCTCAACAATCATTTCAAAAGCTACTTGAATCTACACAATTTAGAAATAAGAGATTTAACTTTGAACTTGAATTAAATGATTCTGAACAATTAACAATAATAAAATTTAGTATGTACGAAGCTGAGCTGCAGTCACAGGTAAGCTAAAATATGGTAACAAAACTCGCACTCTTAGTTTCTGCTTGTGTAATCTAAATATTGTAGCGAGCTATGAATACTTTAACTGAACTTTGAAATTAAAGCAGTGAAATGGAATGATATTACTTTAATGCTGGCGTATGAATTTCAATGACACTTGGGTTCATTCCAGAAAAGGTAGGAGGGACCCTGCTTGGTAATGCAATTGGGACAATGAGCAACAAAGGTTCATGCTAAGTTGCTGTATTTTTGTGATGCAACAGTTTGAAAAGCTGCGGTCTGCCGTACAGTTCTAAAACTTTACGTGATTTTAGTCTTCCTTGTTGGTTGATTGAGGGTTTTGCAGTCGTCGATTGGGGAGATGGCGACAGTCACTCTTAGAAGCTGGATGTTGGCGCGCCTTCTTCTCGACACGGTCACCAGGCGAAACGGGCTCTTGATGTGCGCCAGCTAATGCTTCCCGTCCGCTTCACCGTGTCAGAAAGTATCATAGCAAGTCAAGCGCAATTACATGCTGCCAAACCCCGAAAGCGCGGCAACTCGCAGGACCGTTACACAACACACCTGCTCCACTGCCCTACTCCAGCCAGATCCCCTCTGCCCACGCTCCATGCGGAAGAGTTCACACTACCAAAGATCCTAAGCACTTTGGTGCTCCACACGACCTATCGATGTAATCGTTCGATAGCATAGTTTTCCCTAGGCCAGACCCAGTGTAAAAATACAAATAATATTTACAAAATAAACCAATTATACGTCGACATAAATGCATAAATATTTATATCTACGTATATATAGAAATACTAAAACAATTACAATATATAAAGACACAGAAATGTCATATCTTCAGGTAACAAAATAAGGAAAAAATTATAGTACAATAGATGGAAATAGGAGGATATGCATTTCCGGCGTTACAGATGGAGGAGATGGCTAGAGCACTACAGGACACCATGGAATGATTCTTGACAGTTGTTTCCATTTTCTTTCTTTCTTTCTTTTTCTTTTCCGCTGCGGTGACATCCTTTAACAAAATCTGTCTCCCATCTACACAGGGCGAGACAGGCTCTCACGATTTGTTTTGTAAATGCTAGTATGATATATCATTGGTAGTACAGTACTTACCACAGTGTACTAAACAGCTACATCCTCTTGCATTATAACGTTGTTGTCGCAAGTAAAATGAATGTGTTTTTTCCGACATGCGAGCCAATGGCGCGAAAGATTGTATTCTCTAGCCGGCCGGAGTGGCCGAGCGGTTCTAGGCGCTACAGTCTGGAACCGCGCGACTGCTGCGGTCGCAGATTCAAATTCTGCCTCGGGCATGGGAGTTTGTGAAGGCCTTAGGTTAGTTAGGTTTAAGTAGTTCTAAGTTCTAGGGAACTGATGATCACAGCAGTTAAGTCCCATAGTGCTCAGAGCCATTTATTGTGTTCTCTAATGTTATTTCACATGTCTGAAACGTCTGTAATATATACGCGCGTGGCAGTTTATTTGCACACACTGAACGTGAGAGAAGCTCATAGGTCATGTAATTTGTTCATCAAGCTGAAAGATATTGCTTAATACAGATTTTTTTTTCTTTGGGGTTTAAATTATCGCTTTTTCTTTACTCCGATGATAGTTTCGAAATAACGACGACATTATGCGGTGATAGGTAATTTTTCAGCAAAATAGGGGAAGTATTTTTTTCCTGGTTTTAGGTGGGGTGGACAAGTCTCTGCTGATCAATTGTGGCGGTGCAAAAATAATGAGATGCGAACTGCATCCTGCAGTCAAACATAAAAAGTATACACATTTCGCCCATCAAACTTAAAGAAAATTGACTGTGTCTATTTTTGTGGAAAGAGGACATTTATTATTGTAGCGGTTGTGTTTTGCTTTTTTAATAGTTGTTTTTTTATAGAAGTCATGTTGATGTTAAATACAAATGTTACAGTCCAGTGCTCAGAATGGCATTGTGGTGAAGTTCTGAAAGAGGTCGCAGTTGTCCCTTTAGATAAACAACTCGCTGTCAGGGTAGCCCTTCTTTGTCACAGTTTGTTCTGAGGGATGCTGGCGCCAAACTCTATTGTATGTGTAGCTTTTGTGGGCGTCGATAATGCTGACCACATGGCAGCGTGCTTGTGGGAGCGCATTGTACTGAAGACACTGCAGTGTGAGACTACAGTTGCTTTACGTGGAAGGCTTCCTGTTTCGCAAGCAGCCGATGTTGAAAAAGCCATCTGGTGTATTCTCTGGAGTGGTGGGGAATGCTGCTACATTTGTCTTTGGTGTTGACTAAAGCCATCACCTCAAGGCATACAGTGTACCACAAAGGATGGCCGAGGGTCTGGTGAGGCTAGCGGCTGCAGAGGTGTGGCAGTGGAGTCGCAGAAAAACAGCAAAGGATGGAAAGCCTAGTGCGGATAGTGGCCAGCTCGTGCCGCGAGGCGTTCGGTGGAGCAGCTGGCCGTTTGAAAAGGCCTGTGTTTTCCCTATAGATGGATAAAGGGAGGATGGCGGGAGGGGAGGGAGGGAAAGAGGTGAGGGATGAGGGTTCTCGATTTTCGGTATTTTACATCAAGGAGAACACACGTTCAACTACCGCATCCTCTCCAGTCTTTTAGGACGACGATTTTACCCAGCACAGGTGTTGATATATGACCCGTTCATTATGAGTGCTGGTTTTTTCACAACAATTTCGAAGTGTAACTAGAACTGTGATGCATTTTTTCCATCAGTTGCCATAGAGTGTATTGGTTTCCGTTACCTGGGCTGCAGGCGGTTTTTGAGCACGTGTCTGTAGCGAACTCTGATGTCAAACAACGATAGATACTGTATGCTGACGGGTAATGCTCTTTTCAAACTCCTCTTTGTCCAACACCAGCATCTCTTCAGTTAAACATATTTCTAGCCAAAACGAATAAAGATAGTACCTTACACCCCTGCGTTTTTCCTGCCAGCTTGTAGGTGAAGGGTAGAGTTTGAGTGTGTCTGTCACTAGGTTCGAGTGGTATTGCGAAATTTTTTTCCGAGTGGGATAACACCAGTTGTATGGTATTTTCAGTTTTTGAGTTGTATTGCGATTTTAGGCCATCCTTGTGTAGCGCTACACATATATTTGTGTAATAAGGCCTGATCTTTATGATTAATTACGTAATTAGAACCGTCCGGCCGTTGTGGCAGAGCAGTTCTAGGCGCTTCAGTCGGGAACCGCGTGAACGCTACGGTCGCAGATGCTAATCCTGCCTCGGGCATGGATGTGTGTTGTGTCCTTAGGTTAGTTAAGTTTAAGTAGTTCAAAGTTCTAGGGGACTGATGACCTCAGGTGTTAAGTCCCATAGTGCTGAGAGCCATTTGAACCATTTTCATAATTAGGACCTATCTTTACTTCATTTTCCTGACCCAAATAAATAAAGAACACTAACATGACCTTCCTCTCCTGCATCTGGTCAATTCCCATGTGTTGTGGGTGCACATTGGCTTTCCATCTAATAGGACCAGGGTTCGAGTCCCGGAAAGGGCACCGCCATTTTTAATTTCCCATCAACTCCATGTGCCTAAGGTGGTATAATTGCGTTAGGCGAGTGCACTTGGGCTTTCCGTCCAGGGGGACCAGGGTTGGAGTCCCAGAAAGAGCACCATCAATTTTAATTTCTCGCCAATTCCTGGGTGAGGAGGGAGAGGGGCGGGGGTAGTGAACACAGCTGTGGGGTAAAGAAACTCCCATCAAAATTCGAAATTCCCGCCAAAATTGGAAATCCTGGCCAACAGAGTGTGTGGGGGAGAGGTGGATGAGGGGGAGGGTGGAGAGGGGAGGGGCTGGAGCCCACGTGCAGGCTGAGAGAAACACGTGACCTAATCCGGGGGTGGGTGTGGGCGTGGTCGGGTGCGGGTGTGTTCGTGGCGGGAACGGGTGTGTCGGGGGCGAGGGGTGATTAATTGATCTATTTAATTAATTTGCATATCAATTTGATACCAAAATTGGCGTGATGACCCCATCTCTCTACTAATACTTTTCCCTCTTGATGTCTTCCTATCATTCGGGCATCAACTTCTAAAATCGCAGCTATTTCTATAATACTGCTCTCTGCCTCTTCGAGTTTACGTATATGCTTCTGAAACATACTCATATGATAGTGAAAAAACCATACATGTGGTACAGACAGCTGATTCTGAAACAGAGTTGTCAGAAATTTTGTTGCTTTATCTCTACTGCAACAAAGATAATCACCTTATCTTTTTATGTGACAACAATGCACGACACTCTATCCCAACAAACCCAGGCCGGCCGATGTGGCCGAGCGGTTCTAGGCGCTTCAGTCCGGAATGGCCTTGCTGCTACGGTCGCAGGTTCGAATCCTATCTCGGGCATGGATATGTGTGATGTCCTTAGGTTGGTTAGGTTTAAGTAGTTCTAAGTCTAGGGGACTGATGACTTCAGATGTTAAGTCCCATAGTGCTTAGAGCCATTTGAGCCATTTGAACGAACAAACTCATAAAATTCTTTTAGGGGTTCCGTTTGTACTGTGTATATGAAGAAATAAGTACAAATGTTTACACATCAACACTCATCACGGCAGCGGCTACCTTTGCGGTATTATGTAACATGTGTGTGCAGAGCGTCCGACTCCTACAAGATTGTCGTTTACTTCACTTTACAGTTTCATGAACTTATTGTTTGTACTATCTCAGCTCGTGCTGCTCCTCCAAAAATAAAATTGGAACTGTCACAGCGAAGCGCTATGTACTTACTTTATTAGTTTTGTTTTCCTCCAAGGCAGTGACGCAAAACGTACTTTTTACAAAGGCAGTCTCATATAGCACAGAAGTTAATTCAAGTAATTTCAATCGAACGCCATTTTTCGCTGCAAAATACTGAACAACTAATAGAAATATTTTCTCAGCTTTGTGATTACTAGCGTCTTTAGCTACATCAAATAAGGGACCTTCTATAGATCATCACATATTTGAGAGTGTCGGGCGCTAACACTGATTTCACAGTTGCTATTGATTTTGTTGTGCCCAACGTCATATTTTTTGCTGCCTCGGAATCATTACGAATTTGGAGATTTGTCTAGAAGTACGAGGTGTGTTCAAAAAATTCCAGAACATTCGCAATTTCGTGCGAATGGTGTGTTGGAGCGAAATATGGTTGGCATCCCTGTACACGCCATTGTTTAATATGAAACTGCCGGAAGTTCCATTATTGTATGTCTGTTTTTTATTGCTCAGTGCTGTAGTGAGTAGAATGCTGTGTTGCATAGTTCGCGAATTTCGAAATGGTAGACTTTGAGGAGCAAAACGTCTGCATTAAATTGCGCACGAAACTCAAGAAAACCTTTACAGAGACACATCAAATGATGCAAAAAGCCTACGGTGATAAGTACTTCAGCCGTACTCGGTGTTACGAATGGTTCACACGGCCGGACGGAAGTTAAAGTTGACCCTCGTTCAGGGCGCCCTTCGACGTCTACCGACGACGCCCATGTCAGGAACATCAACGAAACTGTGGGTGCCAATCGAAGACTGACTCTCCAAGAGACTGCAGAAGAATGTAACATTTCAGCAGGATCTTGTCATTAAATCCTGCATCTTGGAATGCATCTCGTTGCCGACAAGTTCGTTCCACGGCTCAAGAGTCGAGGCTAGAAAGACCTTCGCCTTGCAATCTACGAGGAGCTTCTCGATCGCGCAAATGAGAACGTGATGTTCCTTAAGAGAATCATAACTGGTGATGAGACGTGGGTCTACAGTTATGATGTCGAGAACAAAGTTCAATCTTCACAAAGGGTCGGGAAAGTTTCTCCAAGACAAAAAGCCTCGTCAAGTCAGGTCAAATGCCAACACAATGCTGATAGTTTTTTTGACTTTGAAGGATTACTTCATTATGAATTCGTGCCGCAGGTAGGCCTACTATCGGGGCGTGTTGACACTTGCGAGAAAATATGAGAAGTCATTGCTCTTGCATTACGATAACGCACCAGCACATTCATTTCTGACGGTGCGTGACTACTGCACAAAAAACGAAATCACTGTGCAACCTCATCAGACGTACTCTCCAGAACTGGCGCCTGTGGATTTTTTTTAATTTCCAAAGTTGAAAACGCCGTTGAAGGAGCGAAGATTTGCAACGACAGACGAGACAAAAGAAAATTCGCAGATGGCGCTTTGAGCGACCCAGTAAGGGACTTAACAAGATTGCCTCCGGAAGCGGAAACGGCTTTGGGAGCGGCTTTGAGAGAGGTGTATCAATTGTGGAGCAGAGTATTTCGAAGCAGACCATGCAAAATATGTAAAAGGTAAGCGTAGAAAAATTTTGTGCACAAAGTTCAGGAAATTTTTGAGCTGACCGCGCACAGTCCACTGATTTTATAGGCATACGATGTTTAACGATATGAAGCACGTTGCTAAATCCGCAGCTGTAATTAATTTGCCTTCTTTAAATGAATTTGAAACAAAAAACCGTCCGTTTTTAAGTGCTTGTAGGGTACACATTTGATTTATGTTTTGCGCTGGCTAAATGATCCTTAGTATTTGCTCTTACCCCACGCGCAGTGGTAACGTAACACTTACAGATTACACATTCTACTTTATATTGCTTCTCCTTCGTTTTATGTAGAACCATATTTCTGAATATTTTTCTCGGAATGAACACTTCCTCTTGGGCATTCTGAGTTCACTTGAAAAGGAGGTAAGAGACAATAATGGAAATCCAGTAGCGTCACTACGCGATAACACTCCTTAAGCGACTTAGTCGGCTTCGATGGTAAAACTTTCCGTTATTTAGCTTAATAGCTGTAGTTGAAATATGGACCCATGCAAGAATGTGGAGAAAAATAGATAGCATGAGAATATTTGTCTGAAATCCGGGACAAACTGCCGTCCCGAAAGTACTTTTCGGGACACTGATCCTTCAGTCTGAAATCAGGACTGTCCCGGAAAACCGGGTCATCTGGTAGCCATATTAATACCATTAAAATGCACCAGGAGAAACTAGGGCTAACATATAGTCAAGGTAAACGTAGTTGGAGGCCACATACCAAAAAGGAAATCATTAAAAAAAAGAAAACACTGTAATCCCCTGTATAAAGATTTAGGCCGGTATTACACTATTATATTTCTTTGTCAACATTGAGATGTCAAATATTTATGTCAAAGAAATTTGACAGTGTAGTAGGGAACTTTGTGAAATCTCGCCTTTCGTCACAGGAACATGATCAAATCTAGAGCCTCGGCGTAGATTTTATCATAAAAGTCGTTCAACTTCTGTTCACTGGAATGTGAAATGTAATCGCTTAGAGAGCTGGCTGGCATCGCTACTGTTATTTGACGTTTCTATAGCGTGTTTGTAAACATAGCTTCAGAGTTTAGCTGGTGTGTTCCTACGACTCTCTTTAATAACCTTGCTTCGACTGGGGTGGAGGGTGAGCAAGGGGCACGATGCATGCTATTAATAGTATACTGAATCGGCAGATGGAATATGCTGCAGGCGTCTTCATATCCATAATCACAGCTACGGCTATCCACCTCTACATCTGGAAACGTCCAGGCAGCTTTCCAGCAAAGTAGAATAGAGGAGGAGAAACACACTAAAATTTAAAAAAAATCTTAGCTTTCCTTTCTACTTTGTCTGTACCTGAACTCTGGATGCCACAAGTTAAAAAGTGCATCTCTTTCGTACTTTTTATTAATTTTGTACTTGTTAATTAAATTTTTCGAAAATGAAAACAGTTCTTATTGCCAAAATAGTGTGCTAAACAGTTATTTATCTTCAGATATTACTCCTTCATTGCTTTATAAATCGTTTCACACATTTCTGGAATTATTTGGATTAATGTGCACTGTGGTATTCGAGTGCTGTATTGTAAATTAGAGTAGCTCTCTCCTGTATTAAGAAATCGCAGTGTTATGGTGAGCTTGTCTTCTGCACGCATAGTATTTCTCAAGCTAGCATTCTGTTTTGTAATATGAGAAGTCACTTCACTGAGAAAATACGAATGGATGAGAGTGCATTTCAGTAAGTAATTTATATACGACTTGACGTCCTCCACTTGCAGCTCTCGTAACAAATTTTGCTGAATGATTTTACTATCTCCACGTAAAATCCACGATTCACCGAAGCTTGTTTCCTTTTTGTTCCCGTCGCTTCTCTTCCAAATGTACACACAATGAAATTGTGGTACATGCAACTGCAGCGCATAATAACAAGTTGTTATTGTCTGCCATCTTGAACTTCGACGAAAAACATGACGACACTGTAATACACCTTTTTAGCGCCACGTCAAAGATCTCTGTCAAAGAAATTTGATGGAATTGTTTAAAATGTTCAAATGTGTGTGATCTCCTAAGAAGCCAAACTGCTGAGGTCTTCGGTCCCTAGACGTACGCACTACTTAAACAAACTTATGTTAAGAACAACACACACACACACACACTCACACTCACACACACGCACACACACACAGACACACACACGCACGCACACCCACACCCATGCCCGAAGGAGGACTCAAACCTCTGGCGGGAGGTGCCGCGCAATCCGTGACATGGCGCCTCAAACCGCGCAGCCACTCCGCGCAGCTATAACTGTTTAATACCGGTCTTAGATAGTGCTTAGACTTAGCCCAGAAACTCACATTTGGCTCATCATCAGCTGAAGTAAGAGGACATTCGTATCAAAATCGTGCTGCCAGCCTTTTTTTTTCTTTTTTCAATATAAAAAGCTTCCGTTTAAAAAGTGGTCTACTGAAATCTTTATGATTGCAGGCTTGTTATTCATGTCAGGTCTAATAAGGAAGCCGTTCGTCATATGACGGTACTTTATTCAAAGATATGTCACAATGATTTCATCATGTCCCACCAATGTTTGCAAGAAGCATCTACTACAGCTTAATTTCTGCTACATCCACCAACTTTTCCCACAAGTATATACTAGGACTTCTCAACAACGTTACAGTATACTGAGAAATCACACATCGAGTCATATTGCATACTCTCGGTGCCTCCTTGTTTACAATATCTGCTGATATAATCCCGTGAGAACGCACGTATGCGGGCACCCAGCAGAATGTATCCTCCTTCCGTGCCTTTCTTTATGAAGAGCGTTCTGAATGTTTTGGACTGCTTGATTTACCTCTGTAGTACTCAGGGAATGCGAAAAGACGAGGGATAATTTTGTGGTAAGATCTTATGGGGCCAAACTGCTTAGGTCATCGGTCTCTAAGCTTACACACTACTTAATCTAACTTAAAGTAACTTACGCTATGGACAACACACACACCCATGCCCGAGGGACGACTAGAACCTCCGGCGGGGGCCTTAGACTGCACGGCTACCCCGCGCGGCACGAGGCATATGGCCGTGCAGTTCTAGGCGCTTCAGTTTGGAACCGCGTGACCGCTACGGTCGCAGGTTCGAATCCTGCCTCGGGCATGGATGTGTGTGATGTCTTAAGGTTAGTGAGGTTTAAGTAGTTCTAAGTTCTAGGGGACTGATTACCTCAGATGTTGAGTCCCATAGTGCTTAGAGCCATTTGAACCATTTGAACGAGGGATATAATCCACGGTTACGTCTCTTGAGGAACATTTCTGCGTCCCATGAAGTGCACAATTTTAACATTTGACTGTAACAAGAGCTAGTTGTCAGTCATCATGATTGGCTGGTACTGCCATAATTTCAAGCGGGGAAAATTTACTCATAAATAACCACCCCATTCGCAAAAAATACCTATGTTTTAATAAGTGATATGAATTAAGTCACTGATATACAGGGTGGTCCACTGATAGTGACCGGGCCAAATATCTCACGAAATAAGCATCAAACGAAAAAAGTACAAAGAACGAAACTCGTCTAGCTTGAAGGGGAAACCAGATGGCGCTATGGTTGGCCCGCTAAATGGCGCTGCCATAGGCCAAACGGATATCAACTGCGCTTTTTAAATAGGAACCCCCATTTTTATTACATATTCGTGTAGTACGTAAAGAAATATGAATGTTTTAGTTGGACCACTTTTTTCGCTTTGTGATAGATGGCGCTGTAATAGTCATAAACGTATAAGTAGGTGGCTCTGAGCACTATGGGACTTAACATCTATGGTCATCAGTCCCCTATAAGTAGGTGGTATCACGTAAAATTCCGCCCGTCTTGACACCCTCGTCCAAATCCCTGTCATGTCGCGACAGCAACGTATTCTTTTCAACAATATCCGCTCCCTCTCCGCCAACAAGAACCTCTTCCTGCACACCCTTGCCACCCACCGCGTCGATGCCTCCCTCCTCAATGAAACCATCCTCCAACCCCACCACTCCATCCACACCCCATCCTATCTCCTCCACCGCTCCGATAACCCCCTCCCAATTGCGCGTGGCGGAGTTGCCATTGGTCACCACCGCCAGTACTTGGACAACATTGCACACTATACCGATACATTTCAGACAAATTTTCCATCACAGTCCCCGACTGTTCTCAGCAATCCATAAGGTCTTCCTACATTACTCAGATTCTGTTTCTCTCTCTCCTTCTCTTACTGTGCCTTATGGGCGTTATCCTTCCAATGATATTTTAACATGGCTTTTAATTTAGCCGCCTTTTCATACATGAATCATTATCCTATCAATTTACAACAATTTTTTATTCCTTATTTGATCCCTTCAGTGGCTTTATAATAGGGATATTTTAATCAACATTAATCTATGATATTTTCTTTACTGATGGACAAGAAATGGATAGAACTAGAATTCCATTTGTTTTAGATTATGATCTATAGTATTCTTAAGACTAACTTATCACACTTCCACGTCCTTCAGTCATTCATTTCTCACTCTTCTCACATAAATGCAACATACACACATAGGCACTCTTTACTAGCTACATAGCAAGCATTCCTTGTGACGTCACACATTTCGCATCCACAATTTCTCATTTAGGGCAACCTTCCCCTCTAGTTTACAGTACATGCGCTGCTGTAACAGGTATAACAGAGAATTAACTACAAAACATGCACTATTGTAACAACTACGACACATATAATTAACAACCAAAACATGCCTTATAGTAACAAAATCCTACACACACAATTACCGCTACTCCCACTACAACCGGTTTCTAGGATAACTTACACCCTTTTTCCTTTGTACACCTCATTTGAGGTTTTTGCATCGTTCCTCTTCATTCTGGTTACCGCTCCTTCCTGTAACACAACTTCTGGATACGGATTAATCTTTCTCCTTACATATTTATCTCCTTCTGGAGTAATTCCGTCCTTACTCTCCTTACTTTCATGTGCAACTTGTCTGCTCATTGAGCACATGGTACATCTTATTGCTCGGAATACAATTTATCCTAATACATTTTACACACAACATATACAATATACTCTAAATCTATTTTACCTATATTCTATTGTTCCACAGTTTTTATTCAATGAGGGGTTTCACGTTTGATACGTGATGGAGCCCTCTCGATTTTCTCGTCCTCAGTGTCTGTACTTCTATTGCGTTCGGATGAGGGATACGGCACACACGGTACGGACCATTGTACAGGCTTAGGAACTTCTTGCAGATTCCCTTACCTCTGTTTGACAGTTTGTGTGACCGAACCCACACCTTATGTCCAGTGAAGAATTTTATTTTTCTCGTTTTCTTTTGGTACGCCTTTTGCCTCCGGTCTGCCGCACTCTTGATATTTTCCAGCGCGAGATCAACGACCTCCTTGTGTCTTGGTTGTCTTTCCTTTGGCCAAGTTATGCCTTCCCTGATTCGATTAGGGGGCTCCTTATTCTTTAGCACTAACACTGGTGGCAACATCGTGGAGGCATTTGGCAATTCATTTAAGATCTCCTGAAACGCCTTTAGGTGTATGTCCCACGTGTTATGCTTCCTATAACAGTACAGCCTGCACAGCCGCCCTAATTCCTTCATTATTCTCGCGGCGGGGTTACACGACGGGTGGAACAAGGATATAACATTCGGCTTTATTTTCCTCCGCCTCAACATCCGCAGCCAATGTTTGGACCGGAATTGCGGTCCGTTATCCGATATCACTCGTTTCACCGGCCCGACCTCGCGCACGAAATCGTTCGCGAATGCCGCCGCCACCGTTTTCCCCGTTGCTTTCCTCAGCGGAGTAAAGCAAACGAACTTCGACGTCAATTCCACGGCTACAAGAATGAACGCGTAGCCAGATTTCGTTCGAGTTATTGGCCCGAACAAGTCCAGCGCGGCGACCTCTCGCAACCTGCTTGGAATGATCGGGTACATCGGTGCAGCAAAAGATGTGGTGGGCGGTTTCGTCCTTTGGCATGGTTTACACACTCTAATTACCCACTGTATCCTCTTTAGCATGTTATTGAAGTAACAGGCCTCTCGTAACTTCTGGAAGCACTTCCGTGCTCCGAAGTGTCCGTAACTTAGGTGTATATATCACACTAGCTTATTTATTAGCTCCTCCGGTATTACCACCAGCCATCGCGGATCTTCTATGCTCCGTTTCCGGAAGAGGATTCCGTTCTCTATTCGGTAATACTGCCGAATAGCAGCTTGGGACCTGTCCTTCCACTTCTCTTTCACCTCCTTTAGTATCGGGTCCTTCTCTTGTTAGCGCCTGACATTCTTTAGTGACATCGTCACAAAGTTTTCGAACGTGACGTTTTTCAGGTAGAGAATACTGAAATTATTCTCGCCCGAGCCACCGTCTATGCCGTGTTTTAGGCCTATCGGAGCCCGAGACAACGCATCTGCTATCAGGTTTTTTTCTCATGGAATGTATTTAATTGTGAAATAGAAATCCTGTAGATACAGCGCCCAGCGAGCTAACCTGCCGTGGGCCAACTTTGTCGACATCAGAAATTGTAATGCCCGATGGTCGGTGAACACTTTAGTATTTCTCCCATACAGGAAGTACCGAAATTTGCTAAACGCAAAGACGACAGCGAGTCCCGCGAGTTCCGTCACCGAGTAATTTCTCTTTGCCCTCGACAGCACTCTACTCGCGAAAGATACGGGCTTCCATGTCAACATATCCTTCTCGTCTTCCCCTTGGAAGAGAACCGCGCCGAGGCCGTTTAACGAGCTATCCGTCATCAGATAAAATTCCCTACTCAAATCTGGATGCGCGAGAATCGGTGCATTCACCAATACTTTCTTTAACCTCACGAACTCATTCTGTGCTTGCTCGTCCCAGTACCAGATCGTGTTCTTGCCAGTAAGCGCGCAAAGACGTGGCGTGGACAGCACCCTTAGGTTTACAAATTTCTTAAAGAAATTCGCGACTTCTAAGAATCCTCTTAGTTGTCGCTTAGTCGTGGGTCTTGGGAACTGCGCAATTGCCTTGATTTTGTCCGGGTCCGTTTGTATCCCGTCCATCGAAACTATATGTCCCAGGCACTTTATCTTCTGGCGCCCGAACTGCGACTTTTCCAGGTTTACGGTTAATCCTGCTCTTTCGAAGGCGTCTAATAATCGATTTAATACTTCATTATGTTCCTCCCAGGAACTTTCCGAGATTAATACGTCGTCGACGTAGACCGTAATTCTTTCACGCAGGTCTTCCGGAAGGATGCTGTTCAAGCCTCGTATGAACGCCGCCGCCGAAACATTCAACCCGAACGGAAGCCGTTTGAATTGGTAGCAGTTACCGTAGCATAAAAACGCGGTATACTGCCTACACTCTTGATGCAACACGATTTGCCAGTAACTAGCTCGCAGGTCTATAGAGGATAACACCTTCGCTCCATGAAACCGTTGCAATAATTGCTCCAGGCTTTCCGGTCTGTCTGTTTCTGCCTTTATTACCGTATTTATTTGCCGAGAATCCAGCAGCAACTTCACCGATCCGTCCCTTTTCGGTACTACTAGGAGTGGTGATTTGTATGTACTCACGGCGCGTTCTATAACGTCTTGTTCTAACATCTTCGCAATCTCCTTCTTGACCTATTCTTTATGCGCTACTGGAATCGGGTATGGCCTGACCAAGAACCTTTTATCTTCTCGTATTTGGAATTTGTACTCGAAGTTCCTTATCGCACCCGGTGCGTCTAAGAATATTTTCTCATGTTTCCTCAGAACTTCTAATAATCGTACACGGGCATTCTCTGGCATGTCTCCTACATGGCGCATGCTTTCCTCAATTGTTCGCTCGAAGACCTCATCCTTTCCATGCGTGGAGGACGGTAAACTCACGCCATTTACACAGTTTATGAGGATCTCCGGCTCATGGCGCAATTCCGGGTAAGTGAGAATTCGTAGGCAGCTAGTTTCCGCTCCGTCACGTAGGACCCAATTATTGAACTTTAATTCTACGGGGTTTCCATCTCCGTTCAGAGACATGATGCCTCCACCCAGGTCTACAATTGCCTGGTGAGCGCTCATAAAATCCATCCCGAGAATCATTTCTGTGTTCATTAGGGGCACAATGAAGAAGTTTGCCTCGAACTCTTCGCCCTGGCATTGGAACGTTATCCTAGTCTGCCACTTGACTTCTACACTTTTCCCGTATATCGCTCCCTTCACCTTTGTACCTCGCAACGGCAAAGTCGGCAAAGTTCCCGTCTCCTCGCATTTCTGGAATGCGGCCTCACTAACGATCGAAACCGGGCTTCCCGTGTCGACTATGCAGTCCAGTGAAATTCCTTTCACCGAGATCGCAATTACTGGGCTGACGGCCAAAATCCGGTTATCCGTCTGCTCCTCCAGTAATGTTTCCCTAATGTCGTCCTGACCAATGTACCTTATCTCGCGGTTATTCGTTATCGGGGGTCGACTAATGTTGTCTCCCTCGATTGGCACAGGTCATAATGTTTGATTTCCTCCTGGTTCTGGAGCATTCCTCCGTGGATCGGCCGATCTGATTTCTACATCGTCGGTGATATTTTCCCTTCTCTTTCTCCCTGTGGCCTGTTCGCTTCCTTCACCCCTATTTTGTGGTGAATTCGCACGATTCCCGTGGTTGTTCCTACCTTTATCCCGGTTATCGTGCCCGTCGTGCCGGCCATTGTGTCCCTGGGCTCTGTAGTAGCCATGCTTGTTACCATTTTTCCAATTCGCCTTGTATGGCTGGAAACTGGTATTCGCATGCTCCGCTACGTGTGAGCTTGTACGCTTCCGCGTTTTACTGCGGCCGCGACTCACTCTCCTATTTCTTCCTACGTCCTCTCCTCTTGCGGTCTGTACCCTTTCCGGTATACATTGTCCTATATCATACTCCAATTCTTGTAGGAGTAATTTAAACGTCTCTAAATCATCCTTACAACGCCCGGCTAATATGATATGGCGAAGCTGCGCTGGAAGCTTCATTATACACAGCCTTATCAATTCGCCCGGACTGTAAGGGTTGTACAAGAATTGGTTATTCTGCAACATGTTTTCAAACAGTCTTGCAGGACTCGCGAAACCGGATTGACTAAGACTCGGCAGCATCATTATCTGATGTTTCACCCGATCTTGCGCAGCTTCGGACCAATATGCCGAGAGAAATTCACGCTGAAATTCCTTCACCGTTTTACAGTTTCTCGCTATGGCTCTCATCCGTACTGCGGGTTCAGCCTCAAGATGCCCGCACATGAACTCGATTTTATACTGATCCGGCCAACTGGGCGGAAGACAGAATTGGTACTGTTGCAAGAAAGCCCGTGGGTGGATTCCGTTCACAGAATTTCTAAAGACTTCGAACTTCCGTACAGAGAGAAAGTGCTTATAGTCGAAGCCTTCCACTTCCCTCCGGTATGGATCTGCGCACGGTTTTAGGTGTCGTTTCCGACACCTCCCTACATTTCTGCGTTCGCTAGCCTCCTCGTAATCATCCTCGTGTCCGGAATCGCGTCCCTCGCTTTCGCACGCGCCCTTGCGCACATGGTCCTCCCTCTCGTCACCGCGAGTGAGGAGATTTTCCACGTGGGCCATGCGTTCACATATGTCATTGGTAACTATCCGTTGCCGCCTATTGACTTCGCATTGGCCTTCTTGAAATTTCCGCACTGCGTGTATCTCCTCGTTATCCCTCGAGTTCAGAATTGCAGCACTCTCGCTTCCCTCTGATATTGTTAAGTTCGCAACCTTCTCCGCGATTTTTACTAACTCCTCCTTTACTTTCTTTGTCTCCTCGCTATTTAATGTCTTAACCGTATCTATCTTTTCCTCAAGATCCACAATTGCCCTACTGTTTTCGTGAACCTTTCCTTGCGTTGCTTCTACTGCTTTTACTCGCGCTATTACCTTTTTCTTTTCGGTAATGCATCGTTCCCTTAAAGTTTGGAGCCCCTTTTCTAATTTTTCTCCGCGGGTTTTCATTTCGATCCTAACTTTTTTTGTTCCTTTTCGAGGGCGTTTAGTTTACTGCCAACCACTTCGAATTTCTCATTGACGTCCTTTCGAACCCCTTCAATTTCGGACATCATGCCCTCGAATTTCGTTTCCTGCCTTTTATTATATTCTTCCTGCCTTTTATTATTTTCTTCTGATCTGGAATTTACTCCGCTTAAGATCGTTCTCGCGTTCTTTTCCATCATTTTGGCCAATTCGGTCATCCACGTGTTACTCTTTGTGTCTGCATTGATCGGCGCATTTTGGCTACTCGTTGCATTCTCTAATTCATCTGCGCTCGCGCTCGGGTCCGAAGTCCCGCTATTTGGTGTGGAATTGGCCTGCTCATTTTCCAAGTTCAACATTGCCGTAGCGCCGCTGAAATCTTGGTAATTCCCGTTGCCTGTCTCGTCTCTCTCCGCGGCTACCTGATTGAGGATAACTTCCTCCTCACCCGGCCGGTTTTCCCTAGCACCGCTCTTCGAGCGAACACGTGTCTCCATTCTGGACACTAGGCTTACGTTTCGGGCTAAGTGCCTAAATAACGCTTCGCTCGCGGAAAACAGACTTCCTACTTTCGCTGCAAGAATCGCGACAAATTCTCGTAGCTTAACGTAAGTTAATTTCACACGCAACCTAGTACATTTATTTGGTCACACGCAATCTAACACATTTATTTAGTCACACGCAGCCTAACACGTTTGAAAATCCCCCAAAATACATGGATAAATACACACAAGAAAATTGCCCCCAAAATCACACAAATAAAATCACAAGCAACGCAGTATATTCAACGCCGTATTCTCAACGCTGGTTCTATTCACAAATAGGAATTGTGAATCCTGTGGAAATTCAATTTTGTTAGCACATCCTAGCAATCTCCCAGCATCACAAAGGGTTCCTAAACTGAACGAGATCCTAGGCTAAAGGGTCGCCATTATGCACGATACTTGCTTTCCGCACCCTCGGCAGGTCTCCTCAATTTTATAAATGGCACCTGTACTATAGAAGACGCCGGCGGCCATTTGCAGTAACAAGCATCAATACTCAAACTAAAGTTTTATTCGGTGGTTTTGATCAAATTAGAATTAGAATATTATTATAATGAAGTTTTAATATCACCTTACAGAGTTTATTAAATGAAATATGCCCATGAGTGGGCCATAGACAGATGATTAACTGAAATACGCATACCAAATATTCTGTGAAATGATAAGGGAATATGGTGTGGCTGGGAGAAGTCACTGTAACATATTTATATAATAATACAATCACATTTATTCAATAAACATTACCATCTCAAATATTCCCTCTCACTTATCACGGAATGCTGGCGTGATACAAATAGTATAATATCTAAGTAAACTTAACATCCGGCTAACATGTGCCGTGAATCGACAATGACTACCGCCTGCACATTTCTATCATCATTTAGCCACACACACACACTAACATTCACTCTATTCATTTTATCTAACAGATAAAAGAGGAAGGTTCCCATACACCAAGTGGGACAACATTGGGAGAGAGCACATGGTCCCAACTGTAACTTTAATTCGGGCAAGTCCCGTCTTCACGTTTAACTAACTCCGCGAGTTTTACTGGACATTATGAAGGAACAATTAAATCACACGCGTGAATTTACGTAGCAGATGCAGCTCGATCACGAAAGGTGATTACGTCGAACTGAAGCTTCTCACCAAGAAATGCACGGGGTCTGCGGACCACGTGTTACCAATCTCTCCACAATCAGTAGTCAATAAACACATTTAAATAAAATATACTTTGCATATATACTTCACACTCACACTGAAATGCAAATTGAGCAATTCTGAGTATTACTCGGCAATGAGCGCCTGTTCACTCCCAAGTGCAGTGAACACAAATTCCCATGAAATTACTTGGCAAAAGAAATCATCTCCCTATCTCTCCTAACCGAGATGATTCTAGGAAATACCATAGTGGCTTTCCTCAGCAGGGAAGCTGCTTCCAAGTTCAAGGTGAACATGGAATTCTAAATCTTCGCTAACTATCGGAGCGATAGAGCAGAGCGTGCTTACTCACCCAGGTCTTCCCAGCAACAACCCCGATACGGTCTCCCTCGTCCGGGTCCACACATCGTGGCCGCACGGACTCAGAGATCCCGCACACGGTTATTTGCCAACCTAACGAGCGCTAATGACGCGCGTGGAGCTTATGCCTCTCTGGTCCAGTGCAGTCGCGCTCTACTAGATTCGAGATTGGCTACACTTCCACCATGCCTATAGCACACCCACAGCCGATATCTCACGCATACCTCATCATACGTTCGCATTCACACTTTGCAGACAATTACCATATCTAATATTAAAATGATCGTCTATATTTAAATAACCCTATCTTACTAATTATCATCAGGCTCTTCCTTGAGTGTCGGAAGGGCACTCAGGTGTCTTTAGTTGTGGGGTCGAGCCATGTAGCGGCTTACATGGAGCCGTTACAGCATATAGTTTACTTCATGGAAATTTGACGTTTATCGCATGCTGTCTTCAAGATGTAGAAATTTGAATGGCAAGCAGTTCACACGAAAATGTTGTGCATTGGTAAACTTCTGAAAGTAGCAAAGCAGTGTGATTTATTTGCACGGAAGTTGAGAAATAAAGTGATGCATAAGAAACATAGGTAAGCGGAAGAGGTGGCTTTTCATGGTGACGTCAGCTTTTGTCTCGCTGCATGGGCAGTCCATCAGCACGTAGTGTACGATACCACCAGCGCAGGCAGTACATTCTGCTTAATATGTACGAGGAACCGCTGGCCGGTGTTGAATTCGTTGTCAGCGAGCATATCACAAGTAAGTACCGAAGTATGTGGGAGGACTACTTATGACTAGAATGCATTCCACTATAGAAAATTTTTAAAATATTGTAGTAGGTACTCCACCGAAACGCTCACTGGTCATTAAAGGAGATCACACGATTATTTTTCAGCTTAGTAGATTTCAGTTTCTTGCAGCCCTTGTAGAAGGATACATTCTTGGCCAAATGTTTGTGCTGAGTGAAAAAAAGACTTAATAGAAATTACAAAATGGCTTTCTGTCGGAATTTTCATAGCCAAACGGGGACAGGAAAATGGATAAATGGAGTAACAGATTGACTAGCATGGGACCCAGTTATGGGAAAAATATTTAATTGCCTGAAAGTAACAAGGGTAATTAAGAAAAACTTAATTAGTGGATTGAGGGAAAAGAGAAATATTTAACAAAAACCTGCTGCTAGCTATGTAAGGGAAGTGTAAAAAGTACATCTCTTCAAGGTCTAGCTATTTTGTGCATAAAAATTTACATTGGTGTGATGTTTAACTGTCGACAAATGCCTTAGCTGAGTGAAAACAAGATTCCTTAAATTACAAAACGGCATTTTGTCCAAATTTTTATAGCCAAAAGGAGAGACGGAATTGGAAAAATGAGGAATCAAGTTGAATAACTTGAGGTCTAGTTTTGTAAGCAAATGTTTGATTACTTGAAAGTAATCAGGTAATTGAGAAAAATTTAATTTGTAAACTCAGGGAAAAATCAAATGTTTCGCGAACACTTGCTGTATAAACTTAGTGTCAAACAGTTCATCTCATGAAGGCCTAGCAAGTTTGCGCATAAAAAGTTACAATGATACCATCTACTTTTTCTTGATCTATTTAGTCTTAATAATAATACAATACCGAACGATATTTAAATACACTGACATATAAAGGTCGCAGCACCAAAAAATGGTTAATGTAGAGTAATGGATTTGAGGGAATCATTTGTACAGGTACATATTTAAATGATAAACATTGCAAGATCACAGGTTAATATGAGAGCGAGACAAGCCATTGCAAATGTGACATGCTTGTACATTAATAGCCGGTGTAAACACAAGAATATTGAATGCGAGTGTGCAAACGTGTATGAATTGTGTTGTAAAAACGCCGGATGTCAGTTTGTGGGATGGAGTTCCATGACTGTGGCACTTGGTCGGTCAACATGCTGGTTGTGGATGATACTGGAATTGTCCGATGATGTCGCATATGTACTCGATTGGAGACAGATATGATGGTCGAGCAGGACAAGGCAACATGTCGACAACCTCTAGCACATGTTGGATTGCACAGCGGTATGTGGGCGAGCATTATCCTGCTGGAAATCGTCTCCTGGAATGCTGTTCGTGAATGCTAGCACACCAGGTCGAATCACCAGACTGACGTACAAATTCGCAGTCAAGGTGCTTGGGATAACCGGGAGAGGAACTCTGCTGTCATACGAAATAGCATCCCAGACTATAATTCCAGATGTAAGTCCAGTATGTCTAGCATGCAGACAGGTTGGTTGCAGCCCTTCAACTGTCCCCCTTTAACCAACAGACGGCCATCACTGGGACCGAGGCAGTACCAGCTTTCATCAGAAAACACAATAGACCACCACTCTGACCTCCAGTGACCTTTCGCTTCACATCACTGAAATCGCAAATAGCGGTGGTTTGGGGTCAGTGAAGTGCACGCCACAGGGCACCTGGCTCGGCGCTGTCCTTATAGTAACCGATATGTAACAGTTCGTTGTGTCACTGTTGTGCCAACTGTTGCTCAAATTGCTGCTACAGATGAAGTACGATGCGCCAGAGCCCTACTCTGAAAACGATGAGCTTCCGTCTCGGTAGCGCCACGTGGCCGTCCGGAGCCCGGTCTTCTTGCGACCACCGCTGTCACCAATCATATATTTCTGCCAAGCCTTTCTACATGATAGCAGAAGGAACAGCCAGCCTCTCGTAGTCCTCTTACACGACCTCGTTCAAACTCAGTGGGGTGTTGATAATAGCATCTTTGTCACCTTACAGACATTATTGACTAACATCAAGTCACCACGTCCAGTCTCAATGGTAACTAACGTTCACTACTATTACAGCGTGTATTTAACACAAACCTGATTTGCATTCTCATAGTGGAGCTACCAGCGCCACTCTTACGCGACTGCTGAGCAGTTTGAATAGACATCATCTTTCAGATGTAGAAACACGCCTCCTCACTTTAGTTTATGTCGCACAGCTCATTCTTGGTGTTGCGACATTTTCCACCGGTGTGTGTTATGTTTCATGCTATTACTTTTTTCCCATCTGTCTCGCTTTCATTTAACTGCTCCTTCTACGTTAACGATGCACAAAATTGTCACACGCACCGCAATGAATTCCTTCAGTCAGCTTGCGTCAACTGTACATGGCACACTACTACATGCTTTTGCACCAGAGCTACAATAGTCACAACCGGCCGAGGCGATATTCATCGGACCAGCTGTGAGGAAGGATCAATTGAAAGACTGGAGGATAGTCAATTTGAGACAGAGATTGCCTCCCACATACCTACACGATCACCTTCCTGTAGTTCATTTCCAGAATGGCGGCGATGAGTTTTTCGAGGTGGAAAGTTCCTGTAATACACTTCTATAACAAAGGTTCCTGGCAAATCATCCATCTTTTGGAAATACACTGATGAGACAAAATGTTATGGCCACCTGCTTAATAGCGTGTTCCTCCACGTTTTGAACACAGTACAGCAGCGATTATATGTACGAGGGTGAGTCAAAAGAAAATCTTAAATTTGTAATAACAAATCGAAATTTCTCGCAGTTATCCTGTAAGTTGGTAAGCGTGCTACAAACAGCGTGCAGAATGGCCTGTAGGTGGCAGCATAGTGCAGATGCACACATACGGTCGCAGTTTCAGTATAAAGATGGTCGCCCCACTTGCGGCTTGCACCAACGAAGAACAGCGTTCTGTTGCTCGGTTTTTGCGTAGTGAAGGTGTGAAACCTATTAAAATTCATCGGTGAATGAGGGTTCAGTACAGTGATGCATGTTTGTCACAGCAGCAAGTCTACGAATGGAGTAGCAAGTTCGCAAATGGTGTGACTTCAGAAGAAGATGCTCCTCGTCCTGGTCAGGCACAACGAGTTGTGACTCCACAGAGCATTGCAGCAGTTGAAGCCATAGTGAAGGAAAACCGCCTAGTGACACTGAAAGTCATTGCAGCATGTTTACAGAATAGTCATGGGTCAGCACACCACATTGTGCATGATGTGCTCCAGTTTCACAAAGTGCCTGCAAGATGGGTGCCACGGCAGCTGACTCCTGAAATGAGAGAACGACGTGTTGATGCTTGTGAAGAACTTCTTCGGCGCTTTGAACGAGAAGGTGATGGCTTCCGTGCAAGAATCGTTACTGGGGATGAAATCTGGGTTCACTCCCACCAACCGGAAACGAAGAGAGCGAGCAAGGAATGGCGCCAATCCTCAACATCAAAACCAAAGAAGTTTCGAACAGAACCATCAGCAGGGAAGGTTATGCTGACTCTCTTTTGGGACGAAAAGGCATCATTTTGGAGCATTACATGCCTAGAGGGACCACTGTCACCAGTGCATCATCACAGATCTCCTAAAAAATCATCTGCGGCCTGCAATCAAATCAAAGCGACGTGGATTGCTGTCAGCGGATGTCCTTTTGCAACATGACAATGCAAGGCCCCACACTGCCCGTACAACAGTTGCAACAATCACAGACCTGCATTTTGAGTGTCTTCCTCATCCACCATACTCACCAGACTTTGCTCCAAGTGATTTCCATATGTTTGGACCACTCAAAGACGCAATGGGTGGAAAGAAGTTCCGTTCTCATGAAGAGGTATGCCACGCGGTGCATGAGTGGTTGCGCGGACTACCAAAAGAATTTTTTTCTAAAGAAATTTATGCACTTTGTAAGCGCTGGAGGACTTGAATTGAGCGTGGGGGAGATTATGTTGAAAAGTGATACAGCTTTTTATCACTTCTACACAATAAGTAATACTTAAAAAAATATTTAAGGTTTTCATTTGACTCACCCTCGTAGCTTGGATTCGACGTGTCCTCGGTAGGTTTCCAGAGATATGTGGCACCAAAGGTCTAGGCAGAGGTCACGCATTTATCGCGCATTTCGGGCCGGTGGTTTTCGGACGTGAACCTGGCACCCGACAGCGTCTTGGATGTGTTTCATCGGGTTCAGAACAGGAGCGTTAGGTGAGCAAAACATCAAACTGAGTTACTATAATGCTCCTAAAACCACCGCAGTACGATTCTGACCTTTTAACACATGCAGATATTCTGCTGAAGATGCTAGGGCCACCGGTGAAGGCAAGCACGAAGGGGTGCAGGTCAACAAAATGTTCAAGTAGTCGATAGCGGCCATGGTGTCTTCGATTACTGCCACAGGTCCCATGGAAACACATGTGAATGTCTCTCATAGCGTAATACTGTCACCCACGAGCCTGTGTCCGTGGCTCAGTGATGTTTCCAGTAGCCATTTCTCCTTTATAACGGTGTTTCCGGACAAGACCGTCGCTCTGGTGTAACAAGAAACGTGATTCATCAGACCAGGCGACACAGGCTGAATTTCGACGATCCTCATTGCAGTGGTAGCTGACGATGAAGTTGCCTCGCGAGAACTCGAATGGGTCATCTGCTGCGAAAATAAAGTATTCCTTGCAAGTTTTCGAAGTAGTCGTAATGAGGTCCCAGAATTTTCCGCTCTGCAGGAAAGTTGTCGCGCTCAAATTATTCTTGGAAGAGAGAACTGGCTGGAACGCGAAGTAGGAATCCCTGAAATATTGATCGAGGCACAGTATGGTTATCGAAAAGACAGATTGGACGCCATAGGAGGGGGAGTGTTGATTGCAGTCGACAAAAATATTATGTCTATCGAGGTCGAAATTCAGTCTAACTGTGAAGTTAGCCGGCCGGGGTGGCCGAGCGGTTCTAGGCGCTTCAGTCTGGAACCGCGCGACCGCTACGGTCGTAGGTTCGAATCATGCCTCGGGCATGGATGTGTGTGACGTCCTTAGGTTAGTTAGGTTTAAGTACCGGGTGATCAAAAAGTCAGTATAAATTTGAAAACTGAATAAATCACGGAATAATGTAGATAGAGAGGTAAAAGTTGACACACATGCTTGGAATGACCTGGAGTTTGATTAGAATAAAAAAAATACAAAAGTTCAAAAAATGTCCGACAGATGGCGCTTCATCTGATCAGAATAGCAATAATTAGCATAACGAAGTAAGACAAAGCAAAGATAATGTTCTTTACAGGAAATGCTCAATATGTCCACCATTATTCCTCAACAATAGCTGTAGTCGAGGAATAATGTTGTGAACAGCACTGTAAAGCATGTCCGGAGTTAGGGTGAGGCATTGGCGTCGGATGTTGCCTTTCAGCATCCCTAGAGATGTCGGTCGATCACGATAAACTTGCGACCCAAAGCCAATAATCGCACGGACTGAGGTCTGGGGAACTGGGAGGCCAAGCATGACGAAAGTGGCGGCTGAGCACACGATCATCACCAAACGACGCGCGCAAGAGATCTTTCACGCGTCTAGCAATATGGGGTGGAGCGCCATCCTGCATAAACATCGTACGTTCCAGCAGGTGTTTATCAGCCCTGGCTGGGGATGATGCGATTCTGTAACATATTGGCGTACCTCTCACCCGTCACAGTAGCAGTTACAAAACCAGAATCACGCATTTCCTCGAAGAAAAAAGGCCCGATAACGGTAGATGTGGTAAATCCAACCCATACCGTGACTTTCTCGTCGTGCAATGGAGTTCCCACGACAGTTCTAGGATTTTCGGTAGCCCAAATTCTGCAGTAGTGGGCATTGACAGACCCTCAGAGCGTGAAATGCGCTTCGTCGGTCCACAACACGTTACTCAACCAATCGTCATCTTCCGCCATCTTTTGAAACGCCCACACTGCAAATGCCCTCCGCTTTACTAAATCGTCAGGTAACAGTTCATGATGCCGATGGATTTTGTACGGATAGCATCGGAGGGTACGCCGCAGTGCTAACCAAACAGTAGTGTATGGAATACCGATGCGACGTGCGACTGCACGAGCGCTGACTTCCCCGTGCGTAGACGAACCCGCTACAGTCTCCATTTCTTCCTGAATTGTCTCAGCAGCATTACGCCTTGTGCTCGGTAGGCCACTACGGGGTCTATCGTCTGAACAACCCGTGACTTCGAACTTCGAAATCATTCTCGGCAGAGCTGTATTTGTCAACGGACCTTTACCAGTTCGAATCCCCTTCCTAGGATCGTAACGCTGAACTAGCACATTCCCCATTCTGATAATACAGCTTCACTAAAAGCGCCTTTTCAGGTAACGTCAACATGCTGCGACTGCTGGCGCATCTGATTTACTCTCTTTTTTCTTTTTTTTCTTTATTGTGATTTCATTCCCCTGCCCCATATGGGCAGGGGAGGGCTGTCAGCAGCACAATCCGCCGCTCTTCAGCCGAGTGACATGACAACTAAAACAGGAATAAAATAATACATACATAAGGAGGTGATTTACTCTCTCATTACAGCTCCTTTTATACACGATTGTCATGCTCAGTCACTGACGTTTTGCTGTCCAGCGCCATCTGTCGGACATTTTGTGAACCTTGTTTTTTTTTTTTTGTACTGATAAAACCCCATGTCATTCCAAGGATGCGTGTCAATTTTTGCCTCTCTATCTATATTATTCCGTGGTTTATTAAGTTTTCAAATTTATACTGACTTTTTGATCACCCAGTGGTTCTAAGTTCTAGGGGGCTGGTTCAAAATGGTTCAAATGGCTCTGAGAACTATGGGTCTTAACATCTGTGGTCATCAGTCCCCGAGAACTTAGAACTACTTAAACCCAACTAACCTAAGGACATCACACATATCCATGCCCGAGGCAGGATTCGAACCTGCGACCGTAGCGGTCACGCGGTTACAGACTGAAGCGCCTAGAACCGCACGGCCACACCGGTTGGCTGGGGGACTGATGCCCTCAGAAGTTAAGCCTTTGCTCAGAGCAATTTGAACCATTTTTTGAACTGTGAAGTTACCTGGCGCGAATAACAGATGTATTGAACTCAAGTTAATAATCAGATGTTTCTAGCGGCCACCCGATTCCTCCACGACAGTTTTAGAATCGTTCAAAGGAAGTCTATGCTCAGTAGCGCCGAAGAACCTATATCATACAGTATAGTTGGAATCTATTTCATCCTATTGAGTTTAGACTGGGACTTGAATGGATTAATTGCAGGTGGTACTGCCAGGCAGTCTTCTGAAGTACTTTTGAACCGACGAGGAATACGAAATTGCAGACTCTACGTTGTGAAGAAGTTCTATGCAGTATACTTTTGGACATGAGTGCATGTCCGAAGGAACAGGCACTGAGGAGACTACAGCTGGTGTGAAAGACGTGAAATGTATTCGCAGTTGCGAATATGAACCACATGCAATTGTGTAATGGAATGATGACAGTGAAAAGTTGTGGCGGACAAGGACTCGAACCCGGATTTCGCGCCTTACGCGAGCGGTCCCCTTAACTGCCTCGGCTATCCGGGCACGACTCACAACCAGACCCAAACTTCTACATGTCGCCGTCCATGTGTCATACCTGTACTCGTACGTCCCATTAATATTATTCCCATACAGTGATGACATTTTATTTGTAAACCAGCACAAATTTTCACTGTCGCCATTCCATTATACAGCTAGAGGTGGTTCATATTCGCAGCTGCGAATATGTTCATGTGTGCTTTTGAACTCGTTTTCCGAAAACTATTTTGAGCAGGTAGTTCGACAGCCCACACGCAATGGCAATATTTTAGACCTTGTAGCTACAAACAGGTCTGACCTTATCACCAATGTCAGTATAGAGACAAGGATTAGTGATCTCTACGTCATCATAGCGAGGATGATTACTATAGTTAATAAATCTATCAAGAAGGCTAGGAGAGTATTTTCGCTAGAAACGGCAGATGAGCAATTTAGCATCGCCCTGAGACAATGGATGGACATCATTTAGTGCCAGTGTGGTGGACGTAGAGGAATTACAGGGAAATTTTAAACTTATTATAAAACGCTCTCTGAAGAAGTATATGGCGAGTAAGGGGATAAGGATGGAAAAGAATCACCGTGGTTTAATAACAAAATTCTGAAAATGTTCAGGAAGCAAAGACTGTTGCACTCTCGGTTCAAAAAAGAACGCACAAATGGCGACAGGCAAAAGTTAATAGAAATTCGTACGTCTGCAAAAAGACCGATGCGCGAAGTAGACACCTACCAGTCATACCTTAGCAAAATATCCTGGTGGGAACCCGAGAAAATCCAAGTCCAACAAAAAATAGCTCAGCGGGTCGAAGGCTTCTATCCAGTTACTCGTTGACCAGTATGGTGTGGTAACAAATGGTTCAAATGGCTCTGAGCACTATGGGACTTAACATCTGAGGTCATCAGTCCCCTAGAACTGAGAACTACTTAAACCTAACTAACCTAAGGACATCACACACATCTATGCTCGAGGCAGGATTCGAACCTGCGACCGTAGCGGTCGCGCAGTTCCAGACTGTAGCGCCTAGAACCGCTCGGCCACCCCGGCCGGCGGTGTGGTAACAGAAGGCAGCAAAAACGCTACTGATTTTCGGAATTCCGCATTTAAGAAATCATTCAGGTAGCAAGATCGTACAAACATACCGCCGTTTGGCAGACGCACAGACTCACATATGAAGGATATAGTAATTAGCATCTCTGGCGTAGAGAATCATCTGAAAGAGATGAAAACAAATTAGTCACCACGTCTGGATAGAATCCCAATTCGGTTTTACAGAGCGTTACTCTACGACATTGTCCCCTTACTTAGCTTGCATTTATCACGAATCTCTCGTCCAGCACAAAGCGCCAATTACTGGAAAAAAGCGCAAGTAGCTCCTATATACAGGGTGTTACAAAAAGGTACGGCCAAACTTTCAGGAAACATTCCTCACACACAAATAAAGAAAAGATGTTATGTGGACATGTGTCCGGAAACGCTTAATTTCAATGTTAGAGCTCATTTTAGTTTCGTCAGTGTGTAGTGTACTTCCTCGATTCACCGCCAGTTGGCCCAATTGAAGGAAGGTAATGTTGACTTCGGTGCTTGTATTGACATGAGACTCATTGCTCTACAGTACTAGCATCAAGGACATCAGTACGTATCATCAACAGGTTAGTGTTCATCACGAACGTGGTTTTGCAGTCAGTGCAATGTTTACAAATGCGGAGTTGGCAGATGCCCATTTGATGTATGGATTAGCACGGGGCAATAGCCGTGGCGCAGTACGTTTGTATCGAGACAAATTTCCAGAACGAAGGTGTCCCGACAGGAAAACGTTCGAAGCAATTGATCGGCGTCTTAGGGAGCACGGAACATTCCAACCTATGACTCGCGACTGGGGAAGACCTAGAACGACGATGACACCTGCAATGGACGAGGCAATTCTTCGTGCAGTTGACGATAACCCTAATGTCAGCGTCAGAGAAGTTGCTGCTGTACAGGTAACGTTGACCACGTCACTGTATGGAGAGTGCTACGGGAGAACCAGTTGTTTCCGTACCATGTACAGCGTGTGCAGGCACTATCAGCAGCTGATTGGCCTCCACGGGTACACTTCTGCGAATGGTTCATCCAACAATGTGTCAATCCTCATTTCAGTGCAAATGTTCTCCTTACGGATGAGGCTTCATTCCAACGTAATCAAATTGTAAATTTTCACAATCAACATGTATGGGCTGACGAGAATCCGCACGCAGTTGTGCAATCACGTCATCAACACAGATTTTCTGTGAACGTTTGGGCAGGCATTGTTGGTGATGTCTTGATTGGGCCCCATGTTCTTCCACCTACGCTCAATGGAGCACATTATCATGATTTCATACGGGATACTCTACCTGTGCTGCTAGAACATGTGCCTTTACAAGTACGACACAACGTGTGGTTCATGCACGATGGAGCTCCTGCACTTTTCAGTCGAAGTGTTCGTACGCTTCTCAACAACAGATTCGGTGACCGATGGATTGGTAGAGGCGGACCAATTCCATGGCCTCCACGCTCTCCTGACCTCAACCCTCTTGACTTTCATTTATGGGGGCATTTGAAAGCTCTTGTCTACGCAACCCCGGTACCAAATGTAGAGACTCTTCGAGCTCGTATTGTGGACGGCTATGATACAATACGCCATTCTCCAGGGCTGCATCAGCGCATCAGGGATTCCATGCGACGGAGGGTGGATGCATGTATCCTCGCTAACGGAGGACATTTTGAACATTTCCTGTTACAAAGTGTTTGAAGTCACGCTGGTACGTTCTGTTGCTGTGTGTTTCCATTCCTGCCGGCCGGAGTGGCCGAGCGGTTAAAGGCGCTACAGTCTGGAACCGCACGACCACTACGGTCGCAGGTTCGAATCCTGCCTCGGGCATGGATGTGTGTGATGTCCGTAGGTTAGTTAGGTTTAAGTAGTTCTAAGTTCTAGGGGACTTATGACCACAGCAGTTGAGTCCCATAGTGCTCAGAGCCATTTGAACCATTTGTTTCCATTCCATGATTAACGTGATTTGAAGAGAAGTAATAAAATGAGCTCTAACATGGAATGTAAGCGTTTCCGGACACATGTCCACATAACATATTTTCTTTCTTTGTGTGTGAGGAATGTTTCCTGAAAGTTTGGCCGTACCTTTTTGTAACACCCTATATAAGAAGGCTAAAAGAACGGCCCGCAAAATTAATAACCAATATCCATAACATCGCTCTGTTTAAGAATTGTTGAACATATTCTGAATTCGAATATAATAAATTTCCACAGATTGGCGCTGATTTAGAAAGCATCGCTGGTGCAAAACTCATCTTGCCGTTTTCTCGCACGATATGCTGCGAACCACTGATGGTGACAGGGAAATTCCATGTTCCTGGATTTGCAGAAAGCGTTTGACACGGTGCTCCACTGCAGACTGTTAACGAAGGTACGAGCACACGAATTAGGTTCCCAGATACGTGAGTGGCTCGAAGACTCCTTAAGTAACAGAATATAGTACGTTGTCCTCGACGGAAGTGTTTATCAGAGACAAGGGTATCGTCAAGAGAGTCCTAGGGGAGTGTGATAGGGCCACTGTTATTTTCTATATACAGGGTGGTCCATTGATCGTGACCGGACCAAATATCTCACGAAATAAGCGTCAAACGAAAGACTACAATGAACGAAACTTGTCTAGCTTGAAGGGGGTAACAAGATGGCGCTATGGTTGGCCCGCTAGATGGCGGTGCCATAGGCAAAACGGATATCAACTGCGTTTTTTTAAATAGGAACACCCATTTTTTATTACATATTCGTGTAGTACGTAAAGAAATATGAATGTTTTAGTTGGACCACTTTTTTCGCTTTGTGATAGATGGCGCTGTAATAGTCACAAACATATGGCTCACAATTTTAGACGAACTGTTGGTAACAGGTAGTTTTTTTAAATTAAAATACAGAACGTAGGTACGTTTGAACATTTTATTTCGGTTGTTCCAGTGTGATACATGTACATTTATGAACTTATCATTTCTAAGAACGCATGCTGTTACAGCGTGATTACCTGTAAATACCACATTAATGCAATAAATGCTCAAAATGATGTCCGTCAACCTCAGTGCATTTGGCAATACGTGTAACGACATTCCTCTCAACAGCGAGTAGTTCGCCTTCCGTAATGTCTTCCCATGGATTGACAATGCGGTGACGCATGTTGTCAGGCGTTGTCGGTGGATCACGATGGCAAATATCCTTCAACTTTCCCCCACAGAAAGAAATCCGGGGACGTCAGATCCGGTGAACGTGCGGGCCAGGGTATGGTGCTTCGGCGTCCAATCCACCTGTCATGAAATATGCTATTCAATACCGCTTCAACCGCACGCGAGCTATGTGCCGGACATCCATCATGTTGGAAGAACATCGCCATTCTGTCATGCAGTGAAACATCTAGTAGTAACATTGGTAGAACATTACGTAGGAAATCAGCATACATTGCACCATTTAGATTGCCACCTATAAAATGGGGGCCAATTATCCTTCCTCCGACAACGCCGCACCTTACATTAACCCGCCAAGGTCGCTGATGTTCCACTTGTCGCAGCCATCGTGGATTTTCCGTTGCCCAATAGTGCATATTATGCCGGTTTACGTTACCGGTGTTGGTGAATGACGCTTCGTCGCTAAATAGAACGCGTGCAAAAAGTCTGTCATCGTCCCGTAATTTCCCTTGTGCCCAGTGGCAGAACTGTACACGACGTTCAAAGTCGTCGCCATGAAGTTCCTGGTGCATAGAAATGTGGTACAGGTGCAATCGATGTTGATGTAGCATTCTCAATAGCGACGTTTTTGAGATTCCCGATTCTCGCGCAATTTGTCTGCTACTGATGTGCGGATTAGCCGCGACAGCAGCTAAAACATCTACTTGGGCATCATTTGTTGCAGGTCGTGGTTGACGTTTCACATGTGGCTGAACACTTCCTGTTTCCTTAAATTACGTAACTATCCGGCGAACCGTCCGGACACTTGGATGATGTCGTTCAGGATACCGAGCAGCACACATAGCACACGCCCGTTGGGCATTTTGATCACAATAGCCATACATCAACTCGATATCGGCCTTTTCCGCAATTGGTAATCGGTCCATTTTAACACGGGTAATGTATCACGAAGCAAATACCTTCCGCACTGGCGGGATGTTAAGTGATACAACGTACTTATACGTTTGTGACTATTACAGTGCCATCTGTCACAGAGCGAAAAAAGTCGTCCAACTAAAACATTCATATTTCTTTACTTACCACACGAATATGTAATAAAATGGGGGTTCCTATTTAAAAAACGCAGTTGATATCCGTTTGACCTATGGCAGCGCCATCTAGCGGGGCAACCATAGCGCCATCTGGTTTCCTCCTTCAAGCTAGACGAGTTTCGTTCTTTGTAATTTTTTCGTTTGATGCTTATTTCGTGAGATATTTAGCTCGGTCACTATCAGTGAACCACCCTGTATATAAATGATATGATGGGTAGGGTGAGCAGCAATTGCAGAGTTCACTGATGACGCTGTGGCATACGGGAAGGTGTCGTCTTTGAGGAATGTAGGATACAAGATGACTTACAAGGTACAAGGGGAAGGCCTCAGACACAGCCAACCGATTCGGCTCAGATTTGGCAGGTCACTTGTGTTCAACCTATAACGAAGGACTCTTAGATATTTAGGCTCAACACCCCCCCCCCCCCCCTCCCTTGTTTTTGTGAAAATCGCTCCTAAAGGGTATGATGAGCAATCGACTCAAAATTGGCGGGATCGATAGATAATTGTAAATAGAGCATTTTTCATCATCAGGTATGGGGGCCGCAAACGTACACTTTTCCAGAAATCGAGGAAAGAAACTTTTACAACTGCCACTTACGTAGCCAGTTGGTAAACGCGTTCAGCCAAGAGCGCCGCTAGCGCAACAGTCAAAGAATCTGGCTGGGAAGCGGAGAACCCGGGTTCGAATCTCGATTAAGCTATACGGTTTTCATTTTCTTAAATTGTAGTTTTTCGAATCAGAATTTGTACGGATAGGAAGGTTAATAACGTACGCAACTCAACACGGAATAATAATAGTAGTAAGGTAAGCGAACTAATTTCCCAAACGATGTGAATTAGTTAAGAATTGAAATTTTAAGCCTTGTCTCATGAAAACAACTCCGAGTAAGAGGGCTGCGAATTCCTCACGAGGGACCACAGGCAGCCAACCGCGCGACGCTTGCCTACAGCGACGCACGCGGGGAGATTTATGTTGTCCCGTTGCCTCTTCGTCATATTATAATTGAGAACCTCGAAAAGTGAGGATATCCAGCACGAACCTTATGTAAGTCAATCGGAAAGAGTTGTTTTCCGCCAGTAGGCTGCCGCGAGCCTTGACGGCACATGTAATGATATTTCATCATTAACCCACCGAATAAAATATGTTTTGTGAAAGAATACAGTGATCTTCTGTAAGTAACATATGACTTGTACTGTATGTAGTTCACAGTAATTACCATTTCTGTTTATGCCGTAGTAACCAGTTATTATTTGTTGTGTCATATCTTTCAGTTGCATAATCAGAATAATGGAGGATGTACACTCTTCGACCAACGCTGAAATATATACATAGTTGGGAGCCTGTCGCAGACGACGAGAAGCGGGAAGTTACCGACGCTGTTCAAATGTTCAAATGTGTGTGAAATCTTATGGGACTTAACCGCTAAGGTCATCAGTCCCTAAGCTTACACACTACTTAACCTAAATTATCCTAAGGACAAACACACACACCCATGCCCTAGGGAGGACTCGAACCTCCGCCGGGACCATCCGCACCGACGCTGTGTTTTGGTTTGTAGAAGTGTTGCGAGTCAGATGTATTATCAATGCGATACCGGAAGCAGGCAGTTCTGTTTCTCGGCGTTCCAGATTGATACGAGCGGCTGTCGTCGAGAGATTTTTGGAGCTGACGAACGAAATGATTGTTGTTGATACTGAAGAACTATACTATGAAGGCGAAGCAGAAGGTGTTTCAGTGGAGGATATCACGACTAGTGAATCGAAAAACACTTAGGAAATGTCCACGTCACAGGGTATCTGTGCTTCATCTTTCCCGATGAGTATTACGAATCGGTTACTAAACAATTGAACTACGCTGCTATACCCCCTGAAGTAAAAGTAAAGGCGGTAGCGCTAGCCAGGAATGATCCAAATTGGAACCTACAAACACTGCAAAAGAATGGAGCAACAACAGCCCTGAAAAGGAAGAAGGTCTAAAATTGTAGGAAAATGATATCGTTAAAGAAGGGACAAGATACGACAAATACCAGGCCATAAATAACTGGACAAACGACCGATTTGTCGAATCTTGCCGTCGTAAAGAGAATGTAACCACGAGAATACTCCAGGAGTGGACTGCAGGTGCAGCGCTTCAATATACGACTAACAAGGATTTTACGTTTACTGCATCATTATCTTGGACAAGGAATTTCAAATGGGAATATAAAACTCGTCAAAGGCATGTCAAAAAAATGGTTCAAATGGCTCTGAGCACTATGGGACTTACCATCTTAGGTCATCAGTCCCCTAGAACTTAGAACTACTTAAACCTAACTAACCGAAGGACATCACACACATCCATGCCCGAGGCAGGATTCGAACCTGCGACCGTAGCAGTCCCGCGGTTCCGGACTGCAGCACCTAGAACCGCACGGCCACCGCGGCCGGCGGCATGTCACTAAATACGTTTCACACAAGGACGTAGAAAATATAGAACACATACAGAAAGTGGCGGCTCTTTCCAGCACGCAAACGGCGTCACTTACGACCGGTTTTAATCGTAATTACGTGATCAACACCTACCAAACAGGATGCGAGGATCGGATGAACATTCGACGGACGTTATCGCATAAAGGGAGAAAAACGAACTCTTGTCGCAGCTGGTAGTAGAAAAAAAACTCACACATTCGTACACGGCGCAATAAGCCATCACAGCCTCTGGAGAAGTGTTGCCTAAGGTTTTCCTGTGTTTACAAGAAACGAATGTTACATTTGGTCCTAGGGTTATCGAAGAGGTCAATGGCTTAACCGACTCGTTGAAAAATGTTTACATCACTTGCTCCAAATCCGGAAAATTGACAAATGCGATGTACAGAACATTTCTTGAGAATGTTTTAAAAAAATTGTTCAAATGGCTCTGAGCACTATGGGACTTAACATCTGAGGTCATCAGTCCCCTAGAACTTAGAACTACTTAAACCTAACTAACCTAAGGACATCACACACATCCATGCCCGAGGCAGGATTCAACCTGCGACTGCAGCGGTCGCGCGGTTCCAGACTGAAGCGCCTAGAACCGCTCGGCCATACCGGCCGGCAGAATGTTTTAAAACCATACGTTGCTGATAACAAGTTTTGTCTAATATTGGATTCCTGGGGTGGTCAAATTAATACTCTAATGTATGACACCATGTTTACTGATGACGAGGGTCAACCGACGTAAACGGTAAAAGTAATACCGCCAAATGGCATACCTGTGTGATGTTTGCTTGTACGGCCAGGTTGAAAACTTTATTTCGAGGCTTCAGAATTGTCGTGTGCTTCCGCAAACACAACAAGAATTCCACAACCGCACGGACGCAATTACAATTCACAGAAAATTTATAACCAACTTACAGCACTGATTTTTCAGACAGTGATGTCGTATGAGTGGTTCGCATCAAAATTAATTCCCGAGAAGGACATATATTTAAGTGTAAACCAAGTTTGTTTTCCGCCGACTCTTCGGAAGGAACAGTGTAGCTGCCGAAAGATTGCATTCATTAGATGTTCTTGGTACGGCGAGTATATTTGTTTCGAATGTTTGTATGACAAGTACCATCCATATAGTTGTTCGAAGAAAAGTAAGGGCACGTAACAGTGACTAGAAGAGCCGTTGTGAAGTGACCAGGAGTAACATTTTAGTTGTTTACTATCCCAAGAGGTTTGTGAAATTTATTTGCCCACCTTCTTATCATTCCTTATTGATTTACTTACCTTATTAACCGTCATATCCCTGTCAATTGAGATATGGAAAAATAAAAACGAGAAGAACAATCCACTAGGTTTCCTCGATATTCGAGCCCCGGTTCTCCGCTTCCCAACCAGTTAGGTTGGGCGGTGCGCTATCGGCGCTGTCGGCGAGAAGCGTTTACCAATTGGGTACATAAGTGGCAGTTGTAAAAGTTTCTTGGATTTTAAAGTATGCGTTTGTTGACACCATACCTGATGATCAAAAATGCTCTTTTTACAATTATATATCGATCCCGCCCTCGTCATAACCTTTAGGGATGATTTCCTCAAAAACGGGAGGGTGTTGAGCCAAAATATCTTACAGTTCTCCGGTTTAGGTTGTTAACAAGCGACCTGCCAAATTTGACCCGAATCGGTTGGCCGTTCTGAGGCCTTGCCCTTGTTAGGCAAAATTTCTAGGTGGTGTGTTAAATGACAGTTTGTAAGTTAATGCAGATGATTAAGAGAAACAATCCCGTAATTTTTGAATACAGTGTTAGTAGTGTGTTGCTCGAAATACTCACGTCGATTAAATATCCTAGCATAACAAATGTTCAAGAATTCCTAAGGGGCTAAACTGCTGAGGTCAACGGCCCCTAGACTTACACACTACTTAAACTAACTTATGTTAAGAGCAACACACATACCCATGCCCAAGGGAGGTCTCGAACCCCCCGCGAGAGGGGCCGCGCACTCCGGGACATGGCGCCCTAAACCGCGCGGCCACTCCGCATCGCCATAGCGTAACACTGCAAAACGATACGTAGTGGAACGAACACGAAATGACGGTAGTAGGGAAAGCGAGTGATCGGCTTTGGTTTATTGGGCGAATTTTAGAGAAGTGTAGTTCATATATGATGGAGATCACGTAGAGAAGACTAGTGCGACTTATTCTTGAGTAGTGCTCGACTGTTCGGTATCCCCACAGGGTCGAATTAAAGGAAGACATCGAAGCAATTCAGAGGCGGACTGCTAGATTTTTTAGTGGTAGTCCCGATCAACACGCACGTATTACAGAGATACTTTGTGAATTAAAATGGGAATCCCTGGAGGTAAGACGACGTTCTTTTCGCGAAACACTATTGAAAAAAAAAATAGAAAACCGGCATTTGAAGCTTAATGCAGAATGATTCTCCTGCCGCCAACTTACATTTCACGAAAGCACCACGACGATAAGAAATGAGGAAGTAGGTCTCCTGCGGAGGCATACAGACGTTCATTTTTCCCTCACTCTATTCGCAAGTATAACAGGAAAGAAAATGACTAGTGGGAGTACAAGGCATCCTCCACCATGCACAACGCGGTGGCTTTCGGAGTATATGTGTAGATGTGCATCTACATTTACACGATTCCTCTGAAATTCGCAATTAAGTTATTGGCAGACGGTTCATCGAACCACCTTCAAGCTGTTTCTCTACCGTTACACTTTCGAACAGCGCACGGGAAAATCTTGCCGTGGGAGCTCTGATTCTCTTATTTTACGCACATCAAAAAATGTTTTGCGTCACTCCGGTTCCCAGAACTCCTGAAGATAGACGTTGACTGTGGATATTGTAGCACAGACAGTCTCTTTGACTGTTCAGAGATATCACTAAACCCGCCCAAAGATGTAAACAACCATGCATGAGCAGCGTCTATTAGACGGAGGGGGTCCGCCAGCCGATCAGTTCCAGTCACTCCACCAGGAAGAAGGTACACGGCTCGTGTTCTCTGTAGTTCAACCATGCCTAGACGGTCAATACCTCGGTTCGATCGCGTCCTCATTGTTACATTGTGCCAGGAAGGGCTCTCAACAAGGGAAATGTCCAGGCGTCTCGGAGTGCACCAAAGCGATTTTGTTCGGACATGGAGGAGATACAGAGAGACAAGAAACTGTCGATGACATGCCTCGCTCAGGCAGCCCAAGAGCTACTACTGCAGTGGATGACCACTACCTACAGATTATGGCTCGGTGGAACCCTGACAGCAACGCCACCATGTTGAATAATGCTTTTCGTGCAGCCACAGGACGTCGTATTACAACTCAAACTGTGCGCAATAGGATGCATGACGCGCAACTTCACTCCCGACGTCCATGGCGAGGTCCATCTTTGCAACCACGACATCATGCAGCGCGGTACAGATGGGCCCAACAACATGCCGAATGGACCGCTCAGGATTGGTATAACGTTCTCTTCACCGATGAGTGTCGCATATGCCTTCAACCAGACAATCGTCGTAGACGTGTTTTGAGGCAATCCGTTCAGGCTGAGAGCCTTAGACACACTGTCCAGCGAGTTCAGCAAGGTGGAGGTTCCCTACTGTTTTGGGGTAGCATTATGTGGGGCCGACGTTCGCCGCTGGTGGTGATGGAAGGCGCAGTAACGGTTGTACGATACCTGAATGCGATCCTCCGACCGATAGTGCAACCATATCTGCAGCATATTGGGGAGGCATTCGACTGCACGGACGACAATTCGCGCCCCCATCGTGCACATCTTGTGAATGACTTCCTTCAGGATAACGACATCGTTTGGCTGGAGTGGCCAGCATGTCCTTCAGACATGAACCCCATCGAACATGCCTGGGATAATGGAAAAGGACTGTTTATGGACGACGTGACCCACCAACTACTCTGGGGGATCGCCGTTGAGGAGTGGGACAATCTGGACCAACAGTGGCTTGATGAACTTGTGGAGAGTATGCCACGACGAATGCAGGCAAGCATCAATGCAAGAGGTCGTGCTACTGGTATAAGAGGTACCAGTGTGTACAGCATTCTTGACCACCACCTCTGAAGGTCTCGCTGTATGATGGTACAAAATACAATGTGTGCTTTTCGTGAACAAAAAAAGGGCGGAAATGATGTTTATGTTGATCTCTATACCAATTTTCTGTACAGGTTCCGGAACTCACGGAACCAAGGTGATGCAATACTTTTTTTGATGTGTGTATTATAATAATCATATCTCCGAAGGCACCAACTAAATACACACATTGTCGGATGTGGGAAACTCCCTTAAAACAATAATAATATTTCCGTATGCGCCAACTAAATACACACATAGTCGGATGTGGGAGACTGCCTTAAAACAACATCCAGGCTCTCCAGTCCTGGCCGTTAAACCGCCGGGCGCATTCTATCCGGAGCCTGTGCATCTCCCCGAATCCCAGAAGGGCGCTGCTAACACGAGTGGCTATGCGGGCGGGTCACAACGGTGGACGAGTACCTATACCATTCTATGCATTTGAGGTGTATGTACTACCAAAGCGTCAGTTTAATAACCTGTGACTTCAAAATGTTATTGTAGTCTTCAGTCAAAAGACTGAGTTGATCCAGCTCTGGATATTAGTCTGCCTTGTGCAAGCTTCATCTTACATTCTCTTCTTATCTGAGCTGTTCATCATCCTAAAACTTAAATTTATATCCCACACTAACATTTTTTTTTCAATGTCGCTTTTCTCGCTGTTGCCAGTCTGCATTTATATTCTATTTCGGCCATGCTGAGTTATCTTGCTGCCCAAATAACAAAACACTTCTACCACTTTTGGTGCAACGTTTCCTAATCTAATTCCCTCAACATCACCTAATTTGATCCGGCTGCATCGCTCTACCATTATTTTATCTTCGGTGGTATTCATCTTACAAAATGGCTATGCGACTTAACTTCTGAGGTCATCAGTCCCCTAGAACTTAGAATTACTTAAACCTAACTAACCTGAGGACATCACACACATCCATGCCCGAGGCAGGATTCGAACCTGCGACCGTAGCGGTCGCTCGGCTCCAGACTGTAGCGCCTAGAACCGCACCGCCACTCTGGCCGGCTATTCATCTTACAAGTTCTTTTTTCAAGAAGCTAACCATTTCCTTCAACCCAGCTTCCAAGCCCAGTGCAGCCTCTGACAAGATTACAAACTAATGGCCGTTTGACAACGCACTTTCTACGAATTTTGAAACTAGGAAGAGTTTTCGCCGCCATTACGTGTTGTTTGAAAATTTGTAGAAAGTGCGGTGTCAAACGACCATAAGTCACAGAAATCTGCGTACTCACCTCGCCAAAGCATATGAGAAAACATTACAACATCAAAGCCGTAAGTTACATACAAAAAATGTGATATACACTCATTTCCGTTCGTAAATGCAATATAAACGGAAAAGTAAAAATTACATTTTGCTGTTTGCAGATGAAAAGTTGTAGATTGTGCAGCAGACTAGCTACCGACGTAAATGCCCATTAGCTTCATGTAGGGCATGTAAACTAATGCATACATCCACTCTTTTGGCAATTAAGCTATAACTAGAACTTTTGACATAATGTAATAAACAACACACAGGTCGTTAATACATATCTGAACTGTGAACTGTAAACAAATAATGTATAATAGTTTACAACAATTATTCATTCACAATTGTAAATATTTCGTACCAAAAGTTTCTCTAAATGTTAATATGTAACAACAATTTTACAGTAAGAAAATAAAATAACCCACTGAAGATACCACAAAAAGTGCTGAAACATGTCTGGGTAAACCGAAACTCAATAGGTGTCTTACATAAGGCGGAAGTCCTCGTCCTATTTTCATAGGAAGCACGGACATAAGGAGAGCTGCAACACCACAAGATGAGAATGTAGTTTACTTGAGTCCTGCTCCTTATATTTTTTTATTTTTACCCTTGCTTTTGTAAGATAATCTCGGACCTTCTTATTAATTTAAGAGAAATGTGTTCTGTAATATCTGATGTCACGTACATATAAGCGCGCCCTCTCCCAGGAGGGAGCTGTCATTGTTAATTATCTACAAATTAAGCATGAAATGACAGTAGATATTCTAACACGTCGATCATTTGGTAAAACAAACTACGTACCACTCAGAACAAAAAGAATAGGAAAGACAGCTACATCAGAAAAATAATTAGATCACTTAGTCTCCGACTTCTATAAAATATAAAAGAACATTTACAAGCTAGTTTTTCAGGAGACTTCTTCTGCAAACAAAACCATCTTCAATTAAAGTACATATGCGGACGGAATGTATTCTGGTATTGATACTGGTAAAGGAATGTTCCTGACCTCCTGCTGCTTTTTCTTATCGTTTCAGTTACTTTCAAATGCAAAGGAAGAAGTTCACTTTCCTCGCAGTGAATTAAAATTTTTCGCACAAACTAGAACACATTTCACACAACCAGCACACTTCTACCATTCGGGTGGGGGGGGGGGGGGGTTATTACTAAATACTTTTCGTAATATATATGAAAATAACGAGTATGAAGGTGGTAGGTTCACACTTTCAAAGAAAGGAAAGGTAACAATAGTTTCAAAAATCGCAATGAATGCACCAAGCGAAGGTAATGAGTTGCTCCTTTAATTTGTGTGCAAGAATGGCTGCCACAGTCACAACGATTCTCTGTATTTACAGTCTTCTTACGTTTTCAAAAGAGTGTTATGGTAATACTACAGTTGTTATTCTGGTGTGCAAAGCACATTTAATTTTGTATATGTAACAAGAGGACATAACACTGGCTAGCCAAACTTGCATGCTTTGAAGTAATTAGTCAGCCAGTCACATTATTTCTAAGTATCATTAAGTTATGGCAGCAAGTATACCAGATGTGAGCTTCGTGCTACAGGTCTACGGCAGGCTCATCTCGCTCAGACTCTATATGACCACGAAAGTCGATAGACATCCCCGACTGTCGAAACTTGGCATATACGCATCATAGTGACGTCACGAATAAGTCGCACTCATGTGAATCTAGCGTCTCCTGTGGCGATAGGGAGGGCATCCGGCCAACCCTCTGCTACTGACATAGCCAAACTTAATAATTAACATGGCGACACCGTGAGGATACGGGATAAAGTCCAGGAAAAGGAAGACTAGTTCATTGTTGTACTCGTACTTACACCACTTTATCAATGCGCTACGTACGTCATTTCATTTTGTCTGCAGCGGCGTGCTACAGTGCTATGGCTCGGGGATTTCAAAGTGTCGCAGGACTACAGGAATACAGCTACAAAAAATTCATTACGTATTGTGGTTTGCGGAGAACGAATGTAGCTGGCTTTAAGACTGTGTAATGGGCTATCATGTGTGTTATCTTTTTCCCTTTGTGAGGTGGCACCACGGCCGCAGTCGGGAAAAGGAGGTGGGCCGCCTGCAGCCCCACAAGTCTGAGCGCGATGAGCTCCGCTTGTACGGCTTGCGTAGAATGATTACGCCTTTCAAAATCTGCGGACCATTATTTCTTGGAAAATAATTTCTGCCCTCCCTATCGCGACAAGCGGATCTGCTCTCGCTTTAGACGGCTGCTACGTTTCTCAAGTCTTGCTTGGGGTCCTAATACTCAATCTGTACGCAGAGGACTACATCGCTAGTAGGAGCAACCTCGGGAGGAAAGAAGAAAATTGTGGCTCCTCAGTCTGACAAACTGATTAACTGAATGAAAAACATTAGAACTGTAGTTAATTCATACGCTCCTTTGGTAAGAAGGCAGACGCAATATAAAATTTATGAATTGTTTATATGGAGCATATAATTATATAGTGAGGTGACAAAAGTCATGGATGACTGGGTGTTGTGTGATGTCCTTAGGTTAGTTAGGTTTAAGTAGTTCTAAGTTCTAGGGGACTGATGACCATAGACGTTAAGTCCCATAGTGCTCAGAGCCATTTTGACAAAAGTCATGGGACAGCGATATGCCCATATACAGATGGCGCTAGCATCGCGTACACAAGGTATAAAAGGGCACTGCACTGTTGGAGTTATCATTTGTACTCACATGATTCATGTGAATAGGTTTCCGGCGTCATTACAGCTTCACGACGGGAATTAAGGGACTTCGCACGCGGAATGGTAGTCGGAGCTAGACGAATGAGTCTTTCCGTTTCGGAAATCATTAGCGAATCCAATATTCCGAGGTCCACAGTGTCAAAAGTGTGCCGAGAATACCAAATTTCAGGCATTACCTCTCACCACGGACAACGCAGTGGCCGACGGCCTTCAGGAAGCGACCGATAGCAGCGGCATTTGCGTAGAGTTGTCAGTGTTAACAGAAAGCAGCATTACGTGAAATAACGGCAGAAACCAATGTGGGACGTGCGACGCATGTATCCGTTAGAATAGTGTAGCGAAATTTGGCGTTAATGGTCTATGGCAGAGACGATAGACTCGAGTGCCTTTGTTAACGCCACGAAATCGCGTGCAGCGCCTCTCCTGGGTTCAAAAAATGGCTCTGAGCACTATGGGACTCAACTGCTGAGGTCATTAGTCCCCTAGAACTTAGAACTAGTTAAACCTAACTAACCTAAGGACATCACACACATCCATGCCCGAGGCAGGATTCGAACCTGCGACCGTAGCGGTCTCGCGGTTCCAGACTGCAGCGCCAGAACCGCGCGGCCACTTCGGCCGGCTGCCTCTCCTGGGCTCGTGACCATATCAGTTGGACCCTAGACGACTGGAAAACCGTGGCCTTGTCAGACGAGTCCCGATTTTAGTTGGTAAAAGCTAATGGTAGGGTTCGAGTGTGACGCAGACCTTACGAAGCCGTGGACTCAAGTTGTCGACAAAGCACTGTGTAAGCTAGTGGTGGCCCTACAATGGTGTGGGCTGTGTTTACATGGAATTGACTGTGTCCCATGGTCCAGCTGAACCGATCATGGTTACGGCTGTTTGGAGGCCATTTGTAGCCATTTATGGACTTTACGTTCGCAAACAGCGATGGAATTTTTATGGATGACAATGCGCCATGTCACCGGTCCAAAACTGTTTGCGACTGGTCTGAAGGACATTTCGGACAATGCGAGGGTATGATCTGACCACCCAGATCTCCCGACATGAATCCTATCGAACATTTATGGGACATCATTGAGAGGTCAGTTCGAGCACAAAATCCTGCACCGGCATCAGTTTCGCAATTTTGGACGACTATAGAGGCAGCATCGCTAAATATTTCTGCAGGGGACTTCCAACAACTTGTTGAGTCGATGCCACGTCGAGTTGATGCACTACGCTGGACAAAAGTAGGTCCGGCACAGTATTAGGAGGTACCCACTACTCTTGTCACCTCAGTGTATGTAAGGAAATAATAAATGAAAATTCCGAAGACAATAGCCATCAAAATACTTTGAAGCCCTGAAGAAATTATTGATGTTTTTAAACAAGTCCCATATTCTTGCAGGAGATAGTACTCATCAAAATTAGAAAAAAGGTTCTAGAAACATGTCCGAAAACAAGTAATTATTGAGGTATGGGCCTTGCCATCCTATGACAGCAGACTGTCTGTTGACACCATAGGAGGTGCCCAGTGATGTGATCACTCATGCTTACATATCCGTCAGCTTTCCCCCTCACAGAATTACAAATCGGCCCGAATACATCTGCCTGTCCTCGGAATTAGTCACAAGCATGGGACACCATAGAATATACCATTGCCTTTAAATGTCCAATAGCCAACGATCGAAGGGACTAATGTCACGTGAATGGGGAGGCCATGAAACTGGGTCTCCTCGACCAACAGATCGTTCATTAAAGGCATATGAAAGGTATTTCGAATGAAGCATATAAAATGCGGAAAAGCATCCGGACCAGACGAGATACCCTTAAGATTCTACAGTGATTATGCTAAAGAACTTGCCCCCTTTCTATCAGCAATTTATCGTAGATCGCTGGAAGAACGTAAAGTACCTAGCGACTGGAAGAAAGCGCAGGTCGTTCCCATTTTCAAGAAGGGTCATAAATCAGATGCGAATAATTATAGGCCTATTTCGCTTACGTCAATCTGTTGTTGAATAATGGAACATGTTTTGTGTTCTCGTATTATGACGTTCTTAGATAATACAAATCTCCTTCATCATAACCAACATGGATTCCGCAAACAGAGATCATGTGAAACTGAGCTCGCCCTATTTGCCCAAGAAATTCACGGTGCCGTAGACACTGGCGAGCAGATTGATGCCGTATTCCTTGACTTCAGGAAGGCATTTGATACGGTTCCGCACTTACGTTTAGTGAAAAAAATACGAGCTTACGGAATATCGGACCAGGTTTGTGATTGGATTCAGGATTTCCTAGAAGAAAGAACACAACATGTCATTCTTAACGGTTCAAAATCTGCAGATGTAGAGGTAATTTCGGGAATACCGCAGGGAAGCGTGATAGGACCTTTATTGTTTACAATATACATAAATGACTTAGTTGACAACTTCGGTAGCTCCGTGAGGCTATTTGCAGATGACACGGTTGTCTACAAGAAAGTAGCAACATCAGAAGACTCGTACGTACTCCAGGAGGACCTGCAGAGGATTAATGCATGGTGCGACAGCTGGCAGCTTTCCCTAAACGTAGATAAATGTAATATAATGCGCATACATAGGGGCAGAAATCCATTCCAGTACGATTATGCCATAGGTGGTAAATCATTGGAAGCGGTAACGACCGTAAAATACTTAGGAGTTACTATCCGGAGCGATCTGAAGTGGAATGATCACATAAAACAAATAGTGGGAAAAGCAGGCGCCAGGTTGAGATTCATAGGAAGAATTCTAAGAAAATGTGACTCATCGACGAAAGAAGTAGCTTACAAAACGCTTGTTCGTCCGATTCTTGAGTATTGCTCATCAGTATGGGACCCGTACCAGGTTGGATTAATAGAAGAGATAGACGTGATCCAGCGAAAAGCAGCGCGATTCGTCATGGGGACATTTAGTCAGCGCGAGAGCGTTACGGAGATGCTGAACAAGCTCCAGTGGCGGACACTTCAAGAAAGGCGTTACGCAATACGGAGAGGTTTATTATCGAAATTACGAGAGAGCACATTCCGGGAAGAGATGGGCAACATATTACTACCGCCCACATATATCTCGCGTAATGATCACAACGAAAAGATCCGAGAAATTAGAGCAAATACGGAGACTTACAAGCAGTCGTTCTTCCCACGCACAATTCGTGAATGGAACAGGGAAGGGGGGATCAGATAGTGGTACAATAAGTACCCTCCGCCACACACCGTAAGGTGGCTCGCGGAGTATAGATGTAGATGTAGATGTAGAATGGTGCTCCATCATGCATCAGCTAAACAACAGAATAGCAATTGTGCCATTTAACATGTGGAATGAGAGGATTGCATTTCAGTTGCTCATACTCTACGGAATTTTTTACCTTGTTTCGACGCGAGCAGTGCCTCAAAAAGGATACGGATGAAATGACTGGTGCAGGAGACGCTGGTAAGTATTACGTTTGACAACAGCGTTACACTATACAAGTACAGAGCCAAATACAACAAATAACAAGTGAGCAATGAATGTCTATAAGAAGACAGATCGCAAATTGACATTCATACAGGTATCAACGGAAAATGCAAGATTATGAACATTGTTTACCGATAGATAAATGTGTGATGCTGCAGCGCAATTTTACCGCGCTGCAGGCGAGGATAGTAAACAGGGGACATGTCGATAGCAGGACATAAAATCTCTGCGAATTTCATTCCGTGTACTCAATAACAGGTGCGTGAACCATATACGCAGCTGCCAGCATTTGAGAGAGGACGTGCAGTTGGCCTCAAAGTGATGCCACTATTAGACAATTTTGTCAGGAGTGGGTAACCGTAGCTGAACACAGCTGAAGAACGAAGCGGTCGGCCTAGAGAGACGACAGAAATCGAGGACAGGGCAATCGTCAGAGAGGCACTCAGAGCCCCAGATGCATCATCATCATCGATCCGACAGGCAACTGGTGATTCAGTGATCACAAGCATTGTTAATAGGTGGCTCACAGAAATGGGGTTGAGCTCATGGCGTCCCTTTCGCCGATTACCATTGACCTCTCTGCACCAAGCCCATTTGCAATGGTGTCGGGCACATTCGGCCTGGAATCTCATTGAATGGTGTACAGTTGTCTTCACTGGTGAGTCCCGCATCGAGCTGAGCCCCGATAACCAGCGAAGACGTGTCTGGAGACGCCCCAGACAGGTGTGGGATACCAATCTGACCGCAGCCCACCCTGTGGCCCTACAACCAGGAGTGTTGGTGTTTGGTGCCATTTCATTTCGTAGCAGGATTCCTTTTGTTGTTATCCGCTGCACCCTTACAGCACAGTGGTATGTCGAAGATATTCTGCTCTTCTTTTGTCGCCCTTCAAGGCCATCCTGGGCTTACATTTCATCAAGATAATGCCCGCGTGCACAGGGTGAGTGTTTCTACTAACTGTCTCTGTGGTTTCCAAACCATACATTGGTCAGCAATGTAGCCCAATCTCTCCAAAACTGAGAACGTTTGTAGCATTATGGGTATGGTCCTCCAACCATCTCGGGATTTTGACCATCTAACGCGCCAATTGGACAGAATTTGGCACGATATTCGCCAGGAGATCCAACAACAGTATCAGCCAATTCCGGACCGAATAACTGCTTGCATGAGGGCCAGAGCTGGACCAACTCATTTATCAGTATGATAAGCTCCATATTTAAGTAATTTAAAATTGTATATATCGAAATTTTCTCTTAACTAAGTTTTACTATCCCTAAGTACAAAATTTATTTCATCGCTGTTAGTGGTTGACGTCATCAGAACGAGTAGAAACGATTGCGATCATAATTAATTTATTCATAAGTAAATTATCCGCTCTAAGGCTGGCGAACGTGTTCTATTATTATCTTATCAGAATTTCATTGGGATACAAACAGTAATCAAACATGCTTTCAGCTGACCATCCTAAATTGAACTTTATAAAGAAGATTCGTTTAATTAGGTCCCCACTAAGACAGTATAATAAATTGCCGTTGTTGTGATTAGGTCTATATTATGTCATATAGTTTTGTGCAAAATACTTCGGACTTGGTGCCTTCTCGAATTGTTATGTACACATAATTAGAGACAAGGATAATTAAGCCGAACGAAGTGAGGGAGGTACATTATCTCATTTGCTATTATTATTACTATCTTTATTACTTAATTACAACAGTGAAGACAGTAAATGACATCACTCTGCAAGATTTCGTACGTTATCGTCAGTCGAACACTTTCCAAGCTTCCAGGACCGCGTTACGTATCGGTGGATAGTTCGTGCAGATCCCAGTAAAGTGCAGTGGCTTTTTGTACTTAGAAATGGATATTTCATCAATGGCAATGGTTGCCGTCTGCCCACTAAAATCTTTGGACACTACTGCCATTGTGTCGAGAACCACTGGGACAATTTTTATTGATTTACACCAGAGTCGCTGTAGTTTAGATTTCAAGTCCTCGTATCTGGTTTTACTACCAACTGGGATGACCTACAACTTTATTATCTCCAAAGCTGTGATGCGTGGTATATCGTGTTCCAGCATTCGATCTGTGTGAAGTCAGAAGTTACACAATAATCCAGCATTTTCATTTCGACAACTTTTTCTGTGGTCCCACCAGTTCTTTGCCACAGATAGATCATAATTTTAGCATAAGTTCCAGTGCCACAGCAGTGTGCCTCCAATTGTAATCCGTAAGAGAGATCCTTATGCAACAGCTCGACATGCGGTCCATTGCTTCCTCAGCTTCTTAGGAGAGTCTGCATTTTGGGTTCTTGGCTGAGTTCTCGATTTTGGTTGAAATGTCACTGAGCACTATGGGACTGAACTTTTGAGGTCATCAGTCCCCTAGAACTTAGAACTACTTAAACCTAACTAACCTAAGGACATCACACACATCCATGCCCGAGTCAGGATTCGAACCTGCGACCGTAGCGGTCGCGCAGTTCCAGCCTGCGGCGCCTAGAACCGCTCGGCCACCCTGGTCGGCTCGATTTTGGTTTTGATAGCTTCAGTTCTGGTGGCTTATTCCCGTGCAGCAAAAATGAGTCTTTCGGTTTCCTTCTTTAGGGTTATGTTGGTCAGCCGTACGCCATACTCGTAAGCAGCAAAGTTCGCTGAACGGTCGTTGGGCCGCGTGGAGTGGCCGCGCGGTTTGAGGCGCCCTGTCACGGACCGCGCGGCCCCTCTCGCCGAATGTTCGAGTCCTCCCTCGGGCATGGGTGTGTGTGTGTTGTTCTTAGCATAAGTTAGTTTAAGTAGTGTGTCAGTCTAGGGACCGATGACCTTGGCAGTTTGGTCCCTTAGGGATTCACACACATTTGAACATTAGTGAACGGTCGTTGACGAGACACTATTGGCAGCCCCTTGGTCTGGGCGAGCGGTCAGTTGCTCAACAACTGCCCGTCTCCAGAATGAAATTCTCACTCTGCAGCGAAATGTGCGCTGATATGAAACGTCTGGCAAACTGAAACTGGTTTCAGGCCGAAACTCGAACTGGGGACCTTTGCCTTTCACCGATAAGTGCTCCATCAACAGAAATACTCAGGCAACATTCATGATCCGTCTTCACACCATTACTTCCGCCAGTATGTCGTCTCCTACCTTCCAGACTTCGCAAAAGTTCTCCTGTGAAACTAGCACTCCTGGAAGGAAGGATATTACGGAGACTGGGCTTAGCCACAGTCTGGGGATGTTTACAGAATGAAATGAATGAAGTTTAGAAGGTGGCAGACGATGTACTGGTGGAAGTAATACTATGAGCACGGGTCGTGGGTCGTGCTTGGGTAGCTCAGTCGGTAGAGCACTTGCTCGCGGAAGTGAAAGGTTCTGAGTCTGACTCTCGGTAAGGCCGTGTCCTACGTGAGCGACAGAAGCGACCGACAATGCGCGACATTCCTGCTACAACTCGCTACTTCGCGCGACATGCGAGGGTGTCTTGCGTGCGAGCGGCAAACTACCGCAAGCTCCGATCAGCTATTTCCTAAACACGGCGCCCACAAATCGTACAATGATGTGGTTCCTCGAAAGTACAGCAGCAAAATTAATTGTAATTAGAAAATTAAGACGTCAAAGGAGCGCTGTACATGAAATCTACAAAACGAGAAGTCTCCGTGGCGAATTCCATCATTTATATCGTGAGTTACGACGATCACCAAAAATTTTTTTTTAATATAAGAGAATGAACATACATAACTTCGATTATCTCGTCAGTGGTTTAAAGATGTGTATTTTGCATACAACCACCAACTTTCAGCTGCCAATAAGCATGGAAGAAAGGCTGATAATTGCACTAAGGTAAGTTACTACCACATACTAGTATGTGCTTTCAAAATGTAACAAGAGCTGTGTAGCAATGGATTTTTATTTTACGTTTTTTTACTAATTTACTTTTTTCAAATCAGTGCTAGCGGAGATTATGTTGTGCAAATTACGTCGACAATAAAGAATGTTCTAAGAGTTGATGGCAAAATGGTTAGAGTACCGAACTATTCTTTGTTAGTGTGACTGTCATAAACGTTTATTTATTCTTTGTCTTTGGACGCTAGCTTACAATTTTCTGTTGAGAGTATAGGTTGCGTTATACAAGTTTATAGGTACACAGATTAAGATAGATGAACATCTGTGTTCTGAGTGCATTTACCGTGTTACTTTACAATTTATATATAATGAACAAAAGAGGATTATTTTTTACAGGCACATATGAGGTTACTACACATCTTCTATCACACCATAAAAGTTAAATCAGTTAAAAAATTCAGTCTTTTCACTCCTTGATTGATTTGATAGCTTAATATAAAAACCTTTTTCCTGCTTCATCTGGAAAAGTCGCTGTCAGTTTGAGATTTTTCTGTCTTTTGTAATATTTTTCCTTTCCTCTTATGTAATCATGGGCCTACATTTTTATGTAGGAGTAGTTTATCACTTACTCTCATTGCACAAATATTCTGATTTTTATGTATATACACCCCATTGCTCTTTTCTGAGTTTTAAATGTTTGTAAGCATGTATCTTGTACACTTCCTCATATGTGAACTGACTAGGACAGATGTGGGAATACAGGTCCACTGTACATTGTCTTGAGAACTTTATCATCCACAATGTATACTGTTTTCTACATGAAACTCTGCGTCTTTGCCATACATGAAATAAAGAAAGGCAACCATTCACCTACAGATGACTGAGGTGTGGGGCATAGACTGTTTTCCCTTGTATGTGTCTATACTCCACCCATCAGCCATCTATAGATAAGTGGTTCCCTTCTATTATTTTGTGTATTATTCCATCCAGGAATTTTCATTGTGTGTTTATCTTTCTACATAATACATATGTCCTTCCCCACGTCAAATGCTTGTCTATGACAGTTCATAAAAATTGTGCTTTTTATTTCTTTAACTGTGTCCATTGAATTTAATATATAAATTCCTCTTTTTTAGTTTTGAGCACTACACACACACATTGATTTATAAAATTATAGCTTTGTACTAGATACTAGTTTACAGATTCAGTAGTTACTAGTGCTTCCTCTTATTTTGCTTTATCAAGTCATCTGCTGCAGTTACAAAATATCTGTTTAAGGTGCTTGCTATTTCTAGAAGATCTACATCACTTTTGCTATCCTCTGCGCTTTTTGTTACTTTTTCACTTTTCATTTATAAAGGAATGTAAGTCTTTTTGAGTAATTATCTCCTTTGTCTACTGCCATGTTAATGAATAATGTTTTTGTTTCTCTGCTGAAACTGCAGTCATCTGTCTTTTATTTTGTAGAAAGTATAATATGCATCAGCGTTTCTTTGCTTAGAGAGGTCTTAATGCATTTTCAATTTATTTGTTTATGGTGTACCTCACCAGTCACCCATATTTTTCTCTTTATGATACTAGTTTATTACCCTTTTGCTGACAGGAAATAAGTGTCTGTAGAGAAAGCTGTTATTATAGATTATCTGTTCCAATTTAAGACATACTACTTTTGCAAAGCAAAAACTGTATACAAACAAAAATTTATTCTTCCTTCAGGTATTATGCAACGGGAGTGTCATTTCCCCAGCTCTCCTATTCCTTCAGGGTTGGCAAAACAACAGTGGCAAATATTGTGAAGGAAGTCTCAAGAGCTCTGTGGTTATATTTCCAACCATTACATATGCCACAACCAACAGAAGAGTATTTTGCCAACACTGCAAAGGACTTTCTGGAAAAATGGCAGTTTCCAAATTGCATTGGCAATATAGATCGGAAACACATCAGAATTCGCAGCCCCCCAAATTCGGGAAGTCAATATTTCAATTATAAAAATTAATTTTCAGTAGTTCTGCTGTCAGTAACGGATGCCAAATATAGATTTGCTGTAATTGATATTGGTGCATATGGAAGAGACAGTGATGCTGGAGTATTCAATAATTCAGTATTCCGTAGGGAAATTGAATCAAATGAAATAGTTTGGCCTGTGGTATCATTCCTGACAAATTCGAACGTGAAGGTGCTATATGTGTTTGTTGGAGACGAAGCGTTCCCACTGAGGTCATACTTAATGAGACCACACCCAGGAAGAAATTTAACTGCTGAAAAGGAAGTCTTTAATGAAAGACTTTCAAGAGCAAAGAGAGTTGTTGAATGCTCATTTGGAATTCTCTCCTCAAAATGGAGAATCTTGTTGGAACCAATAGAAACGAACAATAGTGTACAAAATGGAAATTTGGAATAAATTTCATTTAAATACGTAATTGAATGTTTTCATTACTAACTAGTCCACAAATATATATCTTCACAAACATATTTATCAATGAAGAAAACTGTTAGCGCTTTTAATTCATGAGAATGTTCATGTCCATCTTTGTATTATTTTCCACAGTGTCATTCTGTATGATGATTGAATGAGACTGTGAAACAGCTTCTGCCAACTTGATTTCAAATCCAACAACATTCAGTTATTTAGCTGTAAAACCTATAGTCAATAATTTATCTGACCATGATATTCAAATGTTATCAATAAAATTTACTGGCCAGTTAGGCACTGATCATACCAAAACTGTTATATAACAGTACCATTAACAATGACTATCACCATAGAGAGAAGTTATGGAAATAATGTAAGGGAGAAATTTATAAAGCACGTTAATGGTAACTTTAACTCTTTCTTAAATATATTCCAGGAACAACTCCAATCTCGTTTTTTAACAATAAAACAAGGGCAATACTGAACAGAAAGATAAACACTGGATAACTCCTGGCACTAAAGTATCTTGTTGGGAGAGGAAAACTCTGTGTAATCCAGTGGCTATAAACACAAAACCCAGAAATAAGAAATGGAATAAAGATCCTTGTGCAGACAGTGCATGCACCAACAACAGTGTATATCTTGATTTGCTCCACATTCCTGAAGGTTCTCCTCCCTGATGTAATCAATAGAACATGATAAATGACAGAAAATAACCACCTGTTTGTCTCATTGCAGACCAACAAACCTACTACATTTCAAACAATATCCAAAATGCGGCATATTCCCTGCTCCTGTTACATAAAAATGCAATACTCTAGTATAAATATCTGGCCTCAGTACAAAAATATTCACTATTCTTGAAATGTACAAACAGTTATCCCAATATACTCATGTACAAATTCCCACAACCTTCTTGCCATATCACTACTTGGTCTCCCTGCAGATCAGTTTACTTAACAGATTTAATCCATCCACAATGTACTGTACTACTTGAACCTAAGTTACATAAATCTTGATCGATGTCTCGTTGTTTCAACAGCACATAACAAAATTCTGAGACTGGTTTCTAATAGGAGCTTGTACAAATCTATGAAAATGCAAACAAAAAGACCATCATGGTAAGTGGTATAAATTAATCACTCAGTTTAAAAGCAGATACACGTCACTAATAAAAACTGTACTGGTAGTTACTATCCACAGCCTTGAATCACTGAAGCCAGAATGGCAGGATACAAGATATGGTTACAGACAAAAAAGACACTTGTTTGTATTATTTTTTATTTGAAATTTTGCTTCTCAGTACATCAATTATCTGTCCCATTGCTTCTAATTTTTCTAGTGGTTCAATTTGCTTAAAATAAGGTACCAATGACAACAAAAACTTTCTGTACTCACATTCGGTTTGTGACTCCAAAATTTTGATCTTTTTAGCTTCCATTTCAAGCAGTTCTCTCTCAAAACTAGCAGATTGTCTACTCTTCGCTGACCATGTCAGTGACAGTGGAGGTGGTGATGAGGCATCCAGAGAGTTATGGTCTTCTGTGCTGGGCAGGAATTCCTTGGTCACAACACAATGAACGTGGCCATCGAAGACTATACTTTCACCAAGATCAGTTTCTGGCAGTTCAGTGTCACTGTCACCATTTGATGACAGTGATTGTTGACATTCAAGTGCCACATTTGTTCCAGTCTCTCTTGATATCATTATGTCCTTCAGAAACATAAACGCCTGGAAATAACACCACTTGCTACTCCATGCATTAGCTGCATCACCTGATGATTTTATTGGTTTCTTCTTCAGTTCTCTTTGGAAACAGTCTCTTTTACGCGCCTCAGTCTGGAACCGCGCGACCGCTACGGTCGCGGGTTCGAATCCTGCCTCGGGCATGGATGTGTGTGATGTTCTTAGGTTAGTTAGGTTTAAGTAGTTCTAAGTTCTAGGGGTCTGATGACCTCCGATGTTAACTCCCATGGTGCTCAAAGCCATTTGAACCATTTTTTGAACCAGATAAGCAAATATGTAATAAAAGTTATCTTTGTGACTGTGGATTTATATTTTTCATTGTATTATGTGAACCTTTAATTATGCTAAGATGAAAGTAGGAATATGTAAAACAACTGCAGTATACTTGGAAATATTAGCCAAAATGAAAGGAAAATATCCTCAGTTTTCCACTTGAGCAAAAGTGATGGAGAATAAGATGAAAGTGAAACTTGTTAGTCTACAAATTATATACCACTTAATTGTTGAGTACCATTGTAAAGTAGTCAGCTAATTCTTTGGCTTCTTAATTATATTAATACAGTGCAAAATCTGAGTCACCTATCAGAACAGTATTCAGGCTTTACACATACATAACAGCTTCAAAATTTATAACACAAGCAGCAGTGAATAATGTAATCCAGATACACTGCAGCTACCACAACATATCATTAGAAAAGTTACTGCATATTACTTGGATTTCAAAACATCCCTGCATCACAAAACATTCAAATTACAGTCCTCTTCACATTGTCGAAAAAATAAAATGATATTTCATTATATGTACATTAATGAGACTACCTACAACAGTTAACGAACGTCCAACTATACCAGAATGTTCAGGGATATTTAAGATCATGACAACTTTCTATTCCAGTCCTTACATTGTATTTACAAAATACAGAAAAAGAAAAACAAACGTAGGGCAGGTCCATGAAAAAAAGGAAAATCTGTTGGTTCATGGATTTGTAAAGAAGAAAAAAATCTGATATTGATCGCATATGTCTACGTTTGCGCGTTTGCGCACCTCATATTCAGCAGACATATCGTTATAAAAGTCAAAACTGAAGCGTGTATTCAGAAAAGCTTTATTTTAATGATAAATAAATCCCTAAAGTCTATTTTTGCGTGTATTGTGTAAATAAAATATAGAAAATTTAAGTGGTGCATTACGTAATTTCTACCTTCATCGCAGACGCCAATGTATATTACTATGTGTCGTAATGTAAATTGCGTCTTAAACAGTAGTTCTAATCAAATATTTAAAAAGTCTCGTACAAATTTAATCACTTTTTGACAACTGTAAAACGGAATCAGAAAAGAAAAGAAATAAGTCCAATGAGATGAACTTGTAACTGATATACGATCGTAAACAATAAAACCAACTTTTTTTGGATATTGTAATGACATAAATGCGAATATTCGCACACGCAAAAGAAAAAAAAAACTAATACTTACTTGTTGAGCCCACTGCATTGGCCACAGCAGCCCATTCTTGGACACATATGAAGGTATTGTGGTGGTTTTCTGTCTTATCTCATAAACAGCGCCTCTTACTAACTTCTGCTATTAAAATTTCGGCGAAATCCGTCGACATGTTGTCTGCTGCCTCACTAAACCCTGTACGGTTTGGACTATGGCTGCCGCTGTCGCACTCGCTACAAGCGACAAGATTCAAACACGTTTGAATTCAAACGTCGCCAGTTGCAGCGGGAGACAGGCAGCGACACAGATGTCGCTCACGTTGGACACTTCCGTAATTACACCTGCGGTTGTGCTTCGTCGCCTAAAGCTGTCGCGTGCTGTCGGTCACTTCTGTCGCTCACGTAGGACACGGCCTAAGAGACACAGTTTTAATCTGCCAGGAAGTTTCAGTTGGACGACTATTCGCCCTTAGACATCTCCGCAGCTGTTGATCGATCACCCTCGCTATTTACGGCCCGCGGTGTACCAAGATGCCTCGGCCTTCTATGAACCAAAGATGCCTCGGTGCCGGTTTCGGATAGCGCTATGCATGCATTGTATACTTTAGAAACGGTGGCACTCGAACAGTTTACAAACTCAGCTGTTTTGTAAATCCTTCCAGGCTTGGCCCGAAAGCCAATGACCATACCCTTTTAGAATAAGATAAATCACTCTGTTTCGACATTACGATGACAGCACTATTCTCCGCGTCCCCTCGACATGCTTCATTTACTCTCCACTGCTAGTGCTGCTAACTGCTGTCTGTGGATGGTTATTGTACGCTGATGTTGAACACAGGTGGTGTTCACATCATAGTGACTGGACCGTTTATTATTATTATCATTATTGTTAATTATTGTCACAAATGTTCCTCTAATATGCACTTAGCCGTATTAGAAGAGAGTATAATACTTCAGGAAGATGGAGAACTGTATATTTTTTGTGTGCGTCATTCCTATGCTGAAATAAAAGAGAGGCTGAAACCACTAATGTAGTCCGGTTATACAGGGTGAACTTTAATAAATCAGACAAACTGCAAGGACTGATTCCCGACTGTAAATGGAGGAAAAAAACCCCTATCAACATGTGTCCGGAAATGGACCGTGTGTGTGCAGCGATAACAAGCCGTCCCAGAATACAGTACAGAGGAACATTGCATGCACTTCACAACAGATGTTCAACTCGTTGCAAGTGATAGGGGTATTAGACGTTGTCATTCAGGATACACATAATCGTACATTGGCTTACACCATGTTGGCGAGCCACCTGACTGGAGCTTGTACGGTGGTTTGTCTCTATACTATGTAGAACCGGTTCCTCCAAATCTGGTGTATGCACAGTCCGCCGCCTCCGTGAACGTTCGTCTGCCTGAAAGGACCCATGATTACATAAACGCCCAAAAAGGGTTTGAAATGTGTGATGTGGATTGGTGTCTGAGAGGGTATTTGTTTTGGTATAGCCGTGCTGCCTTTAGAGCGTTTCCATCTGCTTGGCTGTACACAAACACCCTCTCAGCTTGTTACCGACATGAATACCGGATCATTCTGATGCTTACAGTACGCTGCATAAATCACACAGCTTGCGACACACAAGGAACACACGGCAGGTGGTGAGATGAATTTTCATTCGTCGGCGCCATCTACCGTGACAACGATGCATTTCCGGACACATGTTCATAGGACTTTTTTTCCTCCATTTCCATTCAGGAATCCATCCCTGCTGTTTGTCGGTTTCATTAATGTTCACCCTGTATAAACAAATAAATAAATAAGGTTCAGTGTGATGCATGCAGTAGACATATATGCATGAAAAAGTTACACTGTTAGATTCAGACCGCCTAGTCTAACGGTTTACCAGTGGTATCTTGAGATGAAGTTCCACAGTGAACGGTACACAGGCGAAAGAAACTGAAGAAATTTCTTTTTGCATGGTAGTGCGGAGTATACAGGGTGAGTCACCTAACATTACCGCTGGATGTATTTCGTAAACCACATCAAATACTGACGAATCGATTCCACAGACCGAACGTGAGGAGAGGGGCTAGTGTAATTGGTTAATACAAACCATAAAAAAATGCACGGGAGTATGTTTTTTAACACAAACCTACGGTTTTTTAAATGGAACCCCGTTAGTTTTGTTAGCACGTCTGAACATATAAACAAATACGGAATCAGTGCCGTTTGTTGCATTGTAAAATGTTAATTACATCCGGAGATATTGTAACCTAAAGTAGACGCTGGACTACCACTCCTCCGCTGTTCGATCGTGTGTATCGGAGAGCACCGAATTACATAGGGATCCAAAGGGAACGGTGATGGACCTTAGGTACAGAAGAGATTGGAACAGCACATTACGTCCACATGCTAACACCTTTTTATTGGTCTTTTTCACTGACGCACATGTACATTACCATGAGGGGTGAGGTACACGTACACACGTGGTTTCCGTTTTCAATTACGGAGTGGAATAGAGTGTGTCCCGACATGTCAGGCCAATAGATGTTCAATGTGGTGGCCATCACTTGCTGCACACAATTGCAATCTCTGGCGTAATGAATGTCGTACACGCCGCAGTACATCTGGTGTAATGTCGCCGCAGGCTGCCACAAAACGTTGTTTCATATCCTCTGGGGTTGTAGGCACATCACGGTACACATTCTCCTTTAACGTACCCCACAGTAAGAAGTCCGGAGGTGTAAGATCAGGAGAACGGACTGACCAATTTATGCATCCTCCACGTCCTATGAAACGCCCGTCGAACATCCTGTCAAGGGTCAGCCTAGTGTTAATTGCGGAATGTGCAGGTGCACCATCATGCTGATACCACATACGTCGACGCGTTTCCGGTGGGACATTTTCGAGCAACGTTGGCAGGTCATTCTGTAGAAACGCGATGTATGTTGCAGCTGTTTGGGCCCCTGCAATGAAGTGAGGACCAATGAGGTGGTCGCCAATGATTCCGCACCATATACTCGTATTTACAGTCCACGGTCGCTGTCGCTCTACCTGTCTGAGCCAGCGAGGATTGTCCACGGACCAGTAATGCATGTTCCGTAGATTCACTGCCCCATGGTTTGTGAAACCCGCTTCATCGGTAAACAGGTAGAACTGCAACGCATTCTCTGTTAGTGCCCATTGACAGAATTGCACTTGATGATTAAAGTCATCACTATGTAATTGCTGATGTAGCGACACATGAAACGGGTGAAAGCGGTGACGGTGCAGTATGCGCATGACACTACTTTGACTCAGTCCACCGGCTCTCGCAATGTCCCGTGTACTCGTGTGGGTTCATGGCAACAGCGGCTAACACACCAACTGAACCCGCTTCTCTTGTGACGGGCCTTTTACGGACCCGTTTGCGTGCTACGACCATACCTGTTGCATACAGTTGGCGGTAGATGTTTTGCAATGTGCGGCACGTTGGATGCTCTCTGTCCGGGTGCCGTTCTGCATACACCCTGCAGGCTTCAGCTGCATTTCGCCGACACTCGCCATAGATAACTATCATCTCCGCCTTTTCAGAGTTCGAATACACCATGGTCACAGTTCCTACAACACTACACTATCACAGACGTCTGGTAACACGGTGTACTACAGTTGGTCTGCGTGCGGAGACGAATGCAGAATAACAATAGCAGCAAGCGTTACATGCGGACACTGCGACAGCTAGACCAAACCACAACAGTGCACTACAGCCACACTCGTAAACACGGTCGTCATCGTAAACATGTCCCTGCAGATGCTGCTCGGCGACCGTGGGCCGTGTTTGTTACAACATGCAACTGAACGTCGGAGGTTTCAAGCGTCAACTTAAGATTGGAGAAACTTAAGGTTTAAGGGGCAGGTGGAGAAATCGGCTGTGGCAGAGCACGCACTGAATGAGACCGACCACGTAATAAAATTCGCCGACACGGAAGTTCTGGCTGTAGTGAAGCACTATCACACGCGCTTGTTCAGAGAAGCGGTACAAATACAAAAACTCGCGAACAGTTTCAACAAGAAAGAGGAAAGCCGTAAGGCAAACGGATCCTGGCTTCCCGTACTGCAGCGAACGACCGTCGCAGGTAACAAGAGGAGAACCGCACCGGAAATGACCGCGGAGAAGCCCTCGGACGTTGGCGCGCCAGGTACATATAGTCTGCGGCCGCGAGCTCGGCTCCAGTTCACCACCGGCAATGGAGGGTGAAGCTTTGACAATGCCAGCCACTCGTGCTGGCGAAACGTCGGAAAAATCATTAGATGAACGTCGGCCGAAGAACCTGATCTATATAAATGACCTGGGTGACAATCTGAGCAGTTCTCTTACGTTGTTCGCAGATGATGCTGTAATTTACCGTCTAGTAAGGTCATCCGAAGACCAGTATCAGTTGCAAAGCGATTTAGAAAAGATTGCTGTATGGTGTGGCAGGTGGCAGTTGACGCTAAATAATGAAAAGTGTGAGGTGATCCACATGAGTTCCAAAAGAAATCCGTTGGAATTCGATTACTCGATAAATAGTACAATTCTCAAGGCTGTCAATTCAACTAAGTACCTGGGTGTTAAAATTACGAACAACTTCAGTTGGGAAGACCACATAGATAATATTGTGGGGAAGGCGAGCCAAAGGTTGCGTTTCATTGGCAGGACACTTAGAAGATGCAACAAGTCCTCTAAAGAGACAGCTTACACTACAATCGTTCGTCCTCTGTTAGAATATTGCTGCGCGGTGTGGTATCCTTACCAGGTGGGATTGACGGAGGACATCGAAAGGGTGCAAAAAATGGCAGCTCGTTTTGTATTATCACGTAGTAGGGGAGAGAGTGTGGCAGATATGATACGCGATTTGGGATGGAAGTCATTACAGCAAAGACGTTTTTCGTCACGGCGAGATCTATTTACGAAATTTCAGTCACCAACTTTCTCTTCCGAATGCGAAAATATTTTGTTGAGCCCAACCTACATAGGTAGGACTGATCATCAAAATAAAATAAGAGAAATCAGAGCTTGGACAGAAAGGTTTAGGTGTTCGTTTTTCCCGCGCGCTGTTCGGGAGTGGAATGGTAGAGAGATAGTATGATTGTGGCTTGACGAACCCTCTGCCAAGCACTTAAATGTGAATTGCAGAGTAGTCATGTAGATGTAGATGTAGAAGCCAATAGGCAGTTTGTCAACAAGTGGCCACGAAAGCCTTAACAATTTTGTATTTGTGAGTGTTCATTCAGTATATTATTGTTAACATTTTGAAGTCTCAGAATGATCCAATGAACATATTTCGCTAAAGGTAACACTTTGAGAAAAAATAAGTGGCGCTAAATAACGAAACTAGAAAGCGAAAAATTGTTCAGAATGCGCAAATTTATGCCACAATCACAAGTTACATGCCTCAACTTGATGGGGGCAATATTTATGTCAAAATCGGCGTTTTTATGAAAAATTGAAAGCGTTAAATATTAGAATTAGAAAGATGAAAATCTGTATGTAGCCTCAGTTTGATATGAAAACATTAACTAGATGACACCAAGAAGCTACTTCCAGTAGTTTTCAAGTTCTTTACTAAAAACGAAATTTGGAACGAAAACGTCCTTATTCATAGTAGATTAAGTTTAATTTGTATTTGCTATAGAGGGTTCCAGTTACAGCATTCGATTACAATAATGCTATAATGCAGCTGTACAAAGTTGTAAGAATGTATTATAAATAACTATGAATACAAGGGCTCTTAAAGATGCAGTTCAGGGGTTATGTTCTGCTGTCAGTTCCGTTCCAAAAATTCTAGCTGGCAAAGTTTACACGCAGTTGAGCTAAAACTTTTTCAGTAACTAAAGTAAACTTAGCTCTAATTACATGAAAATTATGAAGATTGTAAATTGTTACACAACAAGGATATTAATTAATACATGTCCGAGAGAGGGACCATTTAGATGCTGCTACCTGTGCCTAAGGCGTTTAATAGCAGATGGTTGGCGGTCCGCTGCACCCATATATAAATACAGCCAGAGAGGCAGTGAAGAAGAGACACTTCGCACTGATATATCAACCTGTCCGCGTCAGTCAAACGCCTGCGTACTCTATGCCTCAGATGACGTCACAGCCAGATGGCTACCAAAAGCGTTTTCGGTAAAGTAAAAGTGAACTCGCGAGGACTGTTTATTATGCTGGATCACTTAGATTTCAAGGAAGTAATTGTTTGTGTGACGTCCGTAAGGCTGACAAAACCGCGAGGCAAGTGACGACATTATTTTCCACTTTTGAGGCGAGTAATTAACTTTGATGGTGAGAAGTCAGGATGATAGACCATTTCACTTGGAACTTTCCGTAGAGGTCACCTCTGAACTGTCAACAGTGCTGTTTCCGATAGGGACATTATTTTTATTATCAGGAATGTTATCGTATTTTGTGCGTGACAACTTTTACTGAATATATTAATCAGTTACAACTCAAAATTCTTATTTATAGACATAGCTCCTGATCCCGCTGAGTAAATAGCAAGTAGCAAAATTTTCTTTCGGTGAGTAAGAAAAGCAATGTGGACTTGCAGAATGGAAATTATGGTCAGTATGTTCTCCATTGCTTTCTGGTTGACCGCAAAAATAGCTTTCAAGCTCTTGTAAACGGCGACAATTTACCCTCCATCCAATAGCAGAACACTTAAGAGATGCAGTCTAAAGAGACTGCCTACACTGCGCTTGTCCGTCCTCTTTCGGAGTACTGCTGCGAGGTGTGTGATCCTTACCACATAAGATTAACGGAGAACATCGAGAAAATCCAAAGAAGAGCAGCACGTTTTGTATTATCGAGAAATAGGGGAGAGAGTGTCACGGACATGATACAGGATTTGAGGTGAACATAATTAAAACGAAGGTGTTTCTCGTTGCAGAGGAATCTTCCCATGAAATTTAAATCACCAACTTTCTCCTCCGAATGCGGAAATATTTTGTTGACGCCAACCTACATACGGAAAAACGATCATCATAATAAAATAAGGTAAATCAGAGATCGCACGGAAAGATATAGGTGTCCGTTTTTCCGTGTGCTGTTCCAGAGTAGAATAGTGGAGAATTATTGTGAAGGTGGTTCGATGAACCCTCTGCCATGTACTTTTGGTCTGCAGAGTATCCATGTAGATGTAGATGCCGCTCACAATGGTTTGCAGAGTATGGATATAGATGTAGAATGATATTTCTACTTTAATTCAATAAAACAACAATTCTGTCAGTTACTGATGATGCAGTCGGTAGTTTTACCACAGTTGACAATCAATGTCTTAAAAGTTGTCTTTCCACCTCTCCCTCCCCTCTTCCACCTCTCTCTCTCTCTCTCTCTCTCTCTCTCTCTCTCTCTCTGTGTGTGTGTGTGTGTGTGTGTGTGTGTGTGCGTGTGTGTATGTGTGTGTGTGTGTGTGTGTGTGTGTTTTCCCTTTCTGTTTAACTTCACTCAGAATGTTTCAAAGGCACAAACTGTCACGAAATTTGTGACAATTTTCTGAAGAACTCGCTTAAATAAAAAACAGGCCCTCATCTCTTTTTATTATTTGTGCATGATGTATCCTGTCCACGAACCTGAGTCTCCGAAATCAAGACACTTCGAATATTGTGCTGAGCCTAGGGTAGACCAAAACTTTGAACTATTAAAATCAATGATCTTTTAATTTACTGAAATATTCTTATTTAATTTCACTTCAGTGAAGGAGTGTTGCTACTGTAGTAATAAAGAGAGATGCCAACGACAAATTAACAAACAAAACTTAATAGTTACTGTGCTGAAAAGTTAGACAAAATAGTTTTCTTAGATTTCTGGTATACCTCACGCTTAATTCAAGAGCAGCTGGTATTTGAGTACGCAGCAGTGTCCAGTCAGCCTCGGTAGCGGCGCGGTCGGCTCGGCGAATTGCTCAGATAAGGGGACGGCGTTCACTTCCCAGCCGGGACGGAGATTATTGTCCGCTCGGGGACAGGGTGTTGAGTTGTAGCCGTTAAATGGGGAGAAACAAGAAAGTTAGGGCTGAGGGTTGGTGACTGAAGACAGCCATAAAATTCATTCACTCGAGGATATGAATACATGGCAAATAAATATTGCGATATGAAAAGGGACAAGCCTGCATTATATTTGCCCTTGTGATTGACAAACGAAATCCTGTAAAACCAAATTATAAACTTGGTGTTTATTCAGTCAGATAATTTAATTCTCGAATTAAATGAGTGTATTAAGTGATATGCACCCTTCGGTAATGATTGCCTGTGAACGGTTTCTAATGCCATCGTCTCTTGTAGCATTTACCGTTGCAGACTTAAACACTTTGAGAACGTCTATGGAACCAACGCTAGAACTGGCCACAGATTTCGCAAACCCAAATTAATACACTGTTCACACGATGACGACCAGATTGGTTTCCTAACGCCGTAGCAGCCAAGTCCCTCATCAAAATCATCACATGAGTTCAATAAATACTATCTCTTCATCCCGTTTGGAAAGTAGCAAGCCTTGGCTCCCCTCCCATTACAGCGTCTAAAGCAGATGAAAATATTCAGTTAGCCATTTATTACAATCGTTGCAAAATTAATGGCATTTCACTGGCTTCAATGGAGGAGGCATTTGTGGGCGATGAGTCCATAGCGCCTATACACTGACGAATGCATCTAAACCGATGCTAATATTTGCCATTATGACACTAACCAACATCTATTGGTCACAATATAGTATGCACTACACACAACACTTGCATATTGTGCAAGTGAGATTATACAGGGTGACTCACCTAACGTTACCGCTGGATATATTTCGTAAACAACATCAAATACTGACGAACCGATTCCACAGACCGAACGTGAGGAGAGGGGCTAGTGTAATTGTTTAATACAAACCATACAAAAATGCACGGAAGTATGTTTTTTTAAAGGAGAAAAGAGACCCACTTGCAATGTCGGGAATATACGGTATACCATGCACATGCGGAAAAGTTTATGTCGGAATGACTGGATGATCAATTAACACCAGGATCAAAGAGCATAAGCGACATTGCAGGTTGGGGCAGGTGGAGAAATCGGCCGTGGCAGAACATGCACTGAATGAGACCGACCACGTAATAAAATTCGCCGACACGGAAGTCCTGGCGGTAGAGAAGCACTATCACACGCGCTTGTTCAGAGAAGCTGTAGAAATACAAAAACACGCGAACAGTTTGAACAAGAAAGAGTAAAGCCTTAAGGTAAACGGATCCTGGCTTCCCGTACTGCAGCGAACGACCGTCGCAGGTAGCAAGAGGAGAACCGCACCGGAAATGACCGCGGATAAGTCCTCGGACGTTGGCGCGCCAGGTACATGTAGTCTGCGGCCGCGAGCTCGGCTCCAGTTCACCATCGGCAATGGAGGGTGAAGCTTTGATAATGCCAGCCACTCGTGCTGGCGAAACGTCAGAAAAATCATTAGATGAAAGTCAGCCGAAGAACACGAGACAGAAGCCTATAGGTAGTTTGTCAACACTCACAAAGTTTGAAAAAAAATTTTAATTGTTAATTTCACACTTCGATTATGGTGTAATCCCTCTTCTGTTAAGCACAGGCATTGTATGAAGACGTGGCGCTGGTAGTAGTGAACTCGCTTACCTCTGTATCTCTCACAATGATGTTTCATCATAGCAGCTCCTATTTATTTTTGTGAAAAAAAATTTGAAAAAAATTTAAATATTAGAAACAAGTGATGCTACTATAGTTGACCTCTTTGAAATGAAACTGATTTTAGCTAATTTTTCCTTAATACTACACCCACAAAATTAACCATGTATAAACATGATATAGAGGATTTTTACAAATGTTATACATAAAAAACATAGAAACATGAAATACAGTTTTCGGTTATTAATTAATATTTTGATTTAGAATTTTCAGTCTTTACCTGATAGAGAAACACACAAAATCATTTCGCTTTTCAGTACTCATTCATTTAATCACAAACGTAGGCCCCCTGGTGTGTGTCCTTAAGAACCACTTTCACTCAAATACTTAAGGGAAAGGGTGGGAAGTCACTATGTATGGCGTCCTTCACGATACTTCACTACAAAAAGGGAAAGGTAGGAGTCACTGTGGCAGGTGTCCTCGCTTCTTTCTCCATACAGCTTGTAGGCTGCCTTTCATGAAGTCTCCATGTCCCAGAGAAACAGATAACATGCCTAAGCTTCTGTTCTCAGCTTACATCTAAGGGAAGACACAACACATTTTATACCTTATTTTGCTTCTATAATTTAAATAAACAAATGAGAAGTTATCAGAAAGCACTTCTCTTTTTTCTTAAATTTACTATTTGGGAAACTTTTGTTAACTTTTTCAAAAACTTGAATCACAAACTTTACAATTTTTATATATAATTATAGCTATTATGCTCTGAAAGTCAACATAGATTTTTAAGTAGTCACATTTTGGACTAGTACGTAATTTATTTTATTACCTTAGATGTTGATTTACTTATAAAATCGAGTAACCTTTCGAAGTTCTATCTCCATATGGCTCAATTATCGCACGGATTAGTATGCTAAAGAATTCGTTTGTACGACTGCAGTTACTTTGCTTTGTTACAGACATAATTAAAAGGGCGTTTTTATTATAATATACCGATATTCTACATCTTGCGTTTCTTAACACCTTTGTTTATCTGTGTCGTTGTCTGTATGCGTCAATTTTATCCGTTAGTTGGACATCTGCCTTGAGCAGGATTACGCGTTTCTCAACCCTTTCTACGAGACATGAAGGAATTGCACAGTAATTTCCCACAATTTTACCACATACTTCAGCCTACTGACTTCATTTATCCAGTTTCTCCCAATCTTTATTTATCCATATTTTTCACTTTTCTATATATTTCGTCGCTTCTTTCTCCCTTTTATCTTCGTCAGCTTACTGACCTCATTCTTACATATTGCATGTACTTTTGGTGTGATTCTCACACTACTTCCACAAATCTCCTTTAATTAATATCAAAGCGCTTTGGCTTGCCTCTAGTGGCACCATTTTATTACCCTCTCTCCCCTACAGACTATCGTACTTCCAACTGAAAGTTATTACACTCCTGGAAATGGAAAAAAGAACACATTGACACCGGTGTGTCAGACCCACCATACTTGCTACGGACACTGCGAGAGGGCTGTACAAGCAATGATCACACGCACGGCACAGCGGACACACCAGGAACCGCTGTGTTGGCCGTCGAATGGCGCTAGCTGCGCAGCATTTGTGCACCGCCGCCGTCAGTGTCAGCCAGTTTGCCGTGGCATACGGAGCTCCATCGCAGTCTTTAACACTGGTAGCATGCCGCGACAGCGTGGACGTGAACCGTATGAGCAGTTGACGGACTTTGAGCGAGGGCGTATAGTGGGCATGCGGGAGGCCGGGTGGACGTACCGCCGAATTGCTCAACACGTGGGGCGTGAGGTCTCCACAGTACATCGATGTTGTCGCCAGTGGTCGGCGGAAGGCGCACGTGCCCGTCGACCTGGGACCGGACCGCAGCGACGCACGGATGCACGCCAAGACCGTAGGATCCTACGCAGTGCCGTAGGGGACCGCACCGCCACTTCCCAGCAAATTAGGGACACTGTTGCTCCTGGGGTATCGGCGAGGACCATTCGCAACCGTCTCCATGAAGCTGGGCTACGGTCCCGCACACCGTTAGGCCGTCTTCCGCTCACGCCCCAACATCGTGCAGCCCGCCTCCAGTGGCGTCGCGACAGGCGTGAATGGAGGGACGAATGGAGACGTGTCGTCTTCAGCGATGAGAGTCGCTTCTGCCTTGGTGCCAATGATGGTCGTATGCGTGTTTGGCGCCGTGCAGGTGAGCACCACAATCAGGACTGCATACGACCGAGGCACACAGGGCCAACACCCGGCATCATGGTGTGGGGAGCGATCTCGTACACTGGCCGTACACCACTGGTGATCGTCGAGGGGACACTGAATATTGCACGGTACATCCACACCGTAATCGAACCCATCGTTCTACCATTCCTAGACCGGCAAGGGAACTTGCTGTTCCAACAGGACAATGCACGTCCGCATGTATCCCGTGCCACCCAACGTGCTCTAGAAGGTGTAAGTCAACTACCCTGGCCAGCAAGATCTCCGGATCTGTCCCCCATTGAGCATGTTTGGGATTGGATGAAGCGTCGTCTCACGCGGTCTGCACGTCCAGCACGAACGCTGGTCCAACTGAGGCGCCAGGTGGAAATGGCATGGCAAGCCGTTCCACAGGACTACATCCAGCATCTCTACGATCGTCTCCATGGGAGAATAGCAGCCTGCATTGCTGCGAAAGGTGGATATACACTGTACTAGTGCCGACATTGTGCATGCTCTGTTGCCTGTATCTATGTGCCTGTGGTTCTGTCAGTGTGATCATGTGATGTATCTGACCCCAGGAATGTGTCAATAAAGTTTCCCCTTCCTGGGACAATGAATTCACGGTGTTCTTATTTCAATTTCCAGGAGTGTATAAACGTAGGCTTCTACGACGATTGTTACAGTCAATAAAATTTTTCTGGGTATGTGGCCCCATTGTCAATTAGAGAGGCATCAGAAATAACAAAGCGACCCGCCAACATGAACAGAGAAGACACGTACCGACTTCCGACGTCTTGGCTGCGAGCAATAACAGCGTTACGAGACGAGAAGCAATACACACGGGCGCGCGGACCGCCTGGTTTTCCATTCGCCGATTTACTCCAATCACAAGCAGTAATGCAAACACCAACCAAAACGTCGGGTTTCCAGTTGTGAAAAGAAATAATAAAAACACCAATAAAAAACTTCTAACATCCTTCTCATCCAGCCTTAACAGACTATCAGGATTAGATAACAGCCATGTCTGCAGGTATATAAGAAACAAAGTTTTCTCATTCAGTAGTAAACAAAAACACCCTGAAGAAGGCCACTTGCAACAGTGACCGAAATATCGGTAGTTTTACATATTGACAATGTGTTCACAAACCCAGAAAAATTTTATTAACTGAAAATTATTAGTTTATGCAGAGTTTATTGTTTCAGATTTTAGGACTTTCCAGCTTCAATTACTTTTCTTAACGCGAAGTATCTATATTTAACTGTTACTAATCATTTTTGTGGATGTCATTTGTTATTTATTTACTTAAGCCATTATTTTTTATCGTTGATGCTATAGTTACCTGTTGTTATTTCAACATTTATAATTTACTATTGCAGACTATACCTCTCATAAATCATCATTCAGATATAGTCATTTTTAGAATCATTATTACTTACTACGAAGACATTACAAACTAATAGCACGTGTGCAACATGAAGATATATATCCATTACTTACTACAGATAGAACAGAAGAAGAGAATGAAACTTGAAAAGAAGATAAAATTTGATCCAGCTAGGACTGCAGAGTACGACAAACTGTGTATCCACCAAAGAGTGGCAGACGACCCACAGAATTTAATTATCGTCAGTTTCGAAAGGTTTGAAATGTATAATGTTTAGTAGACCTAGTTCTCTCTTACTTTATTGGAAATCCTAACGGTATGCGTTTGCGTGAGGCTTACCTATTATCCTGAATGGTCGTTGATAAATACGCATAAATATCCTTGTTTTCGCTAAAATCTTCTTAGATTTATTTGCAATTTTGACTAACACTAGTTCAACATTGTTAAAACTAGTGGGGGAAGATTTCGCGTCATACCTTCTTTTTCCGCCCAAGGCTCTTTCACGCACGTCTGCGCTAGCCTGTGCCGTCTACTTACCTATAGAGCTCTGAGATAGGACTGGAAGATCAATCATGTTTGAGAGGAGGTTGTGGGTTCCTGTCGGCCGCTGTAGCCGAGCGGTTCTAGGCGCGTCAGTCCGGAACCGCCCTGCTGCTACGGTCGCAGGTTCGAATCCTGCCTCGGGCATGGATGTACGTGATGTCCTTAGGTTAGTTAAGTTTAAGTAGTTCTTAGTCTAGGGGACTGGTGACCTCAGTTGTTAAGTCCCATAGTGTTTAGAGCCATTTGAACCATTTTTTTGTGGGTTCCTGGTTAAACATTAGTTCGCAAGGAGCAAAGCCTGTGGCTTCAGGTTTGAGATTGTTGATGATTTCTTCAAAGTTTTTGATATGATCGGTGCAAGTCGAATGCCTCCTGGCACAGTAAGTCCTACACAATCTGTTTAGCTCACACATAACCCTCTCGCTCATATTTCCCTGTGAATATGGCGAATTCAAGCCTTTTCTAGACGTACCTTAAATTTTTGAGATATAAAGTGAGGACCACTATCCGATGAGAGACTCTCAGGCTTGCCAACCTTTACAAAATAATCCTTTTCTAGCTTGTCTACCAGCGTTTTGGCATTAGCTCTTTTTATCGGATATAGTTTGTCATATTTGCTAAAACTGTCAATCACCGCAAAAACATGGCCACCTCCTCCTTTAGATGTCGGGAGGGATGAAAACGATCGGCTGCATATAATTCCAGGGGTTCACTTAGTTCTACATTGTGCATATCTCCCTGCACTATACTGTTTACTGCACGTACCTTCTGACACAGAACACAACACTTCCTACTCGGCGACGCACGTTGTTGAAAATCACCTACTCAGTTTGGCAATGCATTTCTTGGCTCCATAGTGGCCATATCGTAGATGCCCGTAATCTATCATCATATCCACATGTTGCGTATGAAAACATATTTTCCATTCTGCTAACTTCCTTCTTCGGAATAAAATTCATTTATCTAGGCAATAGTACTGCACCACTTTTGGATAATTGGGGACCCCTATTTGGCTTTTGACTAACCTCAACTGATCATCACTTAGTTCACTTATTAAGTTTTTACATACTTTCTGCCTTGAGCCCCTGTATGACCAACAAGCACACTTCACTCCTATCTGTTAACGAAATTTCTGATTCCGTGCATATTTCAGCACTTCTTGATAGCTAATCTGTTACCACATTGTTCTTCCCGTGTATGTATTTAATCTCAAGAGCGAACTGCTGAAGATACAGTACATAGCCCACCTGGTTAGTCTTGGATGTTTTAGTTTGCAAGTTTTTAAAAGGGTGTTGTGATCGCTACATATTATCAACTTGTGACCTAATAAATAATGTTCAAACTTTTGTATACCAAACACGATAGCTAGTGACTCTAATTCCGAAATTCCGTAATTTCGCTCAGCAGGATGCAGTGAAAGACTCGCAAACGCGATTGTTTTATGTACGTCTTGGTCGCCTTCTGTTTCCATCTGAAACATCTGTACTGCAGTTCCATAACCACTTGCGTCGACTGACATACAAAAGGGGTACGAGAAATGTGGATGGTGTAATAGCAGACCATTCATCAAACAGTTTTTTAATTCTTCAAAAGCGAAGTGGCCCTCTTCAGTCCAAACCCATGTACCCCACGCAAATCAGTAAGAAAATCAGCAAATGGGGGCAAAATGTGTAACGTTTTGAAACTTTGGGAAAATGCTTATATGGGGTGCAGTAATAAGAAGCAGAAAAGTTCCGCTTCGTAGTGGGGGGCGGGGGGTGGGGTCCCCCTTTTAGCCCCTCCGAAAGTCAGTTTGTACCATATTTTAAATTTATAAGCAAAAATGCTCATTTTTCGAACAGAGCTCTTGTTAGTAAATATATTCCTCTCAAAATTGTACACGAAAAAGATTTTGTGAATCTTTTCATTTATACGAATGTTATTTGAGGTATCAGAATTGGAACAGAATTCTGTTAGCGTAATAGTTTGCAGTTTTTGTTACTTAGCAAATATTTAAATGAAAAGCCTAATTAAGTGTATGGAAATATTTCGTAGCCTATATATCCTACGTGATGATATTTCTTTTGAAATCAGTATTGTTGAAATTAGGTGTACGTGCCAACAATGAAAACGTTGAGTTCCCCTTCCCATTCACTCAGCGCTCTCGTACCACTTCTGTCGCTGCTGTTTCTTCTTACCCATTGTCCATTTCAGTTGAGTGAATGTTGTGAACTGTCAAAGTAGTGCCAGAGAGTTCTGTTTTTGTGACAGTATTTATCAGTTTATGGTGTTATGAAGTGCTTCTTCTTAGTCTCATTTCTACGAGCAATAGGATTGTTAATGAGAGACAGTGGTCTCTCAGCTTTTGGAGACTGCGTATGCTGCAGTTTCTGTTCTCCATATACTTTCTGGTTGTGCATACACGAGGGAAATTCAGGCTCACGCTGCAGTGATGTGTGCTCTTGCCATCATAATACTGGAGGAAATGGCATTCATGGAGGAGGAGAAGCAACATATTAAAGACTTTATTTCTGACCTGCGTGGAAACGGTGTATCTTTCTGCGATTTGGAAACAGATCAAACCGGTCGCTGTGGCCGAGCAGTTCTAGGCGCTTCGGTCCGGAACCGCCCTGCTGCTATGGTCGCAGGTTAGAATCCTGACTCGGGCATGGATGTGTGTGATGTCCTTAGGTTAGTTAGGTTTAAGTAGTTCTAAGTCTAGGGGACTAATGACCTCAGATGTTAACTCCCATAGTGCTCAGAGCCATCTGAACCATCTGAAACAGATCAAAAAATTGAAAAGCTGAAAAATAAATTTGTCAGCACAATGGATGATGTTAAGTAAAGATAACTTCCCAGTTATGTATACAATACATTCAGCTTGCCATCTTGGCATTGCATTTCATCGAGGCAGAGAATATGGAGAATTGCGAGCTCCATATGTGAGAGGTATGCTTCCAATATTCCATCCAACTGGACACTTTCCTTATGCTAAATCATGTCATTTGTACATCCAGGGCATGGAAAAACTGGAAAAACCCATGAAACCCGCGGGGTTCAATAAATTCACCAAGGACAAGTTCTTCACGGTTTCACACTGATAAGTATTGGTGTGGAGTGTGGACCGACATGACGATAGAACAAACGCTTATGAAGAACCTGAAGAGTGTTGGAAGTGTTTCAGACTTAAGACGTTTCACCGACAGTGTGTTGAACCGATGGACGTGCGGTACACCAATAGCCTATCACATATGTGAAGTTATGGAAGCTCGGTTTCGAGTGATCAACATGTTGAACTGAGGAGTGGGAGGATAGAAATTGAGGAGAACATTCGCAGAACATTTCGGCTATGGTTGCAACAACACACTCCATTTGTTTATAAGGATCAATTGTATTCATTAGGGTCTGAATTAGTAGCTTCTCAAGAAGTAAACTGCTTCAAAGCTGTGTCTGTTGGTGAAGAAGCTCTTCGAACAATAGTTACTGTATCGCCAAAATTTTGTTCTCTGAAGCTTAATCGATCCATCATGGTTAGGACAATGTGTGTTTCAACTGTTAGGCTTGAAAAAATATAACTGAAGTAGATACCACGCAGTTATTTCAGAGAATACTGTGCACGTTACATTCACCTGATGATTTAAAGGATTGCTTCACGTACGAATTATCGAGTGTACCAACCTCTCTGTTGACAGCAGTGGATTAATGAGGAATACAAAAAAGTCGTCTCTGTACAGTTTTTTCAATCAAGTAACTGAAAGCAATATTGACAATAATTAATCGAAGTTCTTTCTTAAAGATGGAGGGTTTCTTATCCATCATGTCGTGTGGCCCTAGAATAGAATTTTTGGTGACATTTATAAAACTTTAATAGCCTATATTCAGAGACATTGTAAAGACGATGTTGCTGTTGTATTTGACGGATACTCAGGACGTTCACTGAACGTGAAATCTATTTAACGCCGAAGGCGAACGATGAAGCGGACCTCACGAGAAATTTTCTTTAATGATGAGACGTTATGTGTTGAATCACAGTCCGCCTTTCTTAGTAACCTGGGCAATAAGGAAATGTTTATTACAGAGCTTGCTCAAAAACTAGACAGTTTAGATATTGAAACCAGGATTTCTGATGACGATGAAGACGTTGAAATTGTTGCAAAAGCAATAAATACCAAAAATTTTTTACCAAGAAGTGATTATAATGGGTCAAGATGTAGATCTCCTTGTGCTACTTATCGCTCTTGCTCCAGACAATGCAGACATAATCCTGATGAAGGAAGGTAAAGGCAGCATGAGAACAAGGTGTTACACTTCTAAAGATATACGTAACTCCTCACTCATTCATGAATGCAAGAATTCAATACTGTTTCTTGATGCAGTAAGTGGTTGCGACAGCACTTAGGTCTTTTTTGGGAAAGGAAAGCTGCAAGCTTTCCAACTATTCACCCGGTATCCCCAGCTTCATAATATTCCACAGATATTCAACGATCCTGCTTCCTCTCTTGATACCATTACAAAAGCAGAAGAGAAATTTATACTCTGTCTCTACACAAAAACAGTAGAGAGTCCTGATGATGACAACTTAAATGGCATTCGATTTAAATATTTTAATGTACTTGTGGGTCAGGCAAACAGTGCTGTCATACTCTCTCGTTTGCCACCCACTACTAATGCAGGGCGCCTACACTCTTACAGAGTTTACCTACAAGTCCAACTATGGCTGGGGAACAACTTAGATCCCAGAAAATGGGGCTGGAGGGAATCAAACTCATCCCTCTCCCCGATTCACCTGAAACGACCGCCTGCTGCAGAGAAAATACTGCTACTGATTTCATGCGGCAGCACTCAAGGCTGCGGAAGA